>NC_071261.1:4309976-4499822 GCF_023375685.1 Ictalurus furcatus | reverse complement strand
TAGTAGATGGCAGGGCTCTCAAGGAGAACGACTCCTTGAAAACCGACGATAACAAACGGGAGAGTTGCCTTGAAAACTTTTTATAGAAATCGTTTGGATAACCATCTGGTCCTGGGGACTTGCCGCTCTGCATAGAGCCAATCGCTGATGCTATCTCTCCAACCGAGAGGTCCTCCTCTAACCCTGCGGCTTCCCCTGGATCTAAGGACAGAACATGCAGGGTCTTAAAAAAGTCTTCCAATGCAGAAGGGTCTACAGATGGGCCGGAGCTGTATAGTGACATATAAAAAGTTTGAAAACTGGAGTTAATCTTATGATTATCTGTGCATTTTGAGCCCTGCTCATCATATATTTCAGAGATGGTCAGATTAGCAGTCCTCTGTCTTAGTTGGTGGGCGAGAATTCGTCCAGCATTCTCCCCATGCTCATAAAACCCGTATCGTGATTTGGAGATAAGATACTCAGCCTGTTTCGTCAATAAAAGGTCAAACTCTGTCTGCAGTGACAAACACCTCTTCATAAAATCTGCAGAAGGTAGTTGGCTATGTGCCCTATCCAGCTCAAGAATCTCTTCCGCCAGTTCTTTAAGTCGAGCCATGTTCACTCTCTTCTGATTAGCACAGTATGAGATGACCTGACCTCGTAAATATGCCTTCAGTGACTCCAAATCGTCAAGGAGGACATTCCAGGTGTTTGATTAATATCCCAAAAAAAAAGAAAAGAAATTTCAGATGCAATAAAACATCATCATGAACTGAGGAGAAAAAGGAGTAACTCCTAGAAGCAGGGTTGCGAAAACGCCATACGTCCACCACTCCGTACGACTCGAGGAAGAGCTGGATAGAACGCGCCACCCCCGACAGGGATGAGGATCTAGGTGAGCTACGATCCAACATGGGGGAAACTGTACAGTTTATGTCACCGCCGAGGATAAGGTAATGCGATGACATATTCGGTAGGCGTGAAAAAAAATTCGTGAAGAACATTGAATCATCCCAGTTTGGTGCGTAAACACTGGCCAAAATGACCGGAAAAGTATAAATTCGCCCAACGACAATAACATAGCGCCCAGCGGGGTCAGCTTCCACACTTGTCATCGTAAATGGTGTATTTCTATCAATTAATATAGCTGCCCCCCTAGCCTTCGAATGGAAATTTGAATGAAATATCTGTCCTGACCACTCCCCTCCCAATCTAGCGTGGTCTGATGACCGTAGATGTGTCTCCTGAAGAAATGCAATATTTATATTAAGCCGTTTCAGATGTGCAAATACCTTCTTCCGCTTCAAAGGATGATTAAGCGCCTTAACATTCCAGCTCACGAAATTAACCATACTACCATCCGATCCTCTGGGAATACTGAAGTCAGTCATAATGAGAGAAGAAAAAAAAAGAAAGGTTAGATATCTGAGCCCTGCAGGGAACGTAGAATGACCGCAGATGGGCCACAATACAGATGTCTGGCAAATTAAACACAATAAATGACAAAGTCTGGCACACCCTCCCCTTAACCCCACCCCACCCCCCACAGCACCTACAGGAACAGGGTGCTCACCATACCCACCCAAAACAAATCCATACATTCAGTGCTTGTGTGGGGGAACTCTATAGAGCCTACAGCCAAAGCTCCCACCGAACCCCTGGTACGAAAAATAAATTGAAAAAGTGCATCCTATCACAGTGTAGAAGCATGCACCCTATCATAGCTTATATAACAGAAAATAAGACAGCGGAGTTGACCATCTTCCTTGTTACAGTAAAAGTCTGATCAAACAGTTATCATCCAGTCAGAGTTCAGTGTGAATGAATTAGCCGGGGCAACGTTACATACTCAGCCCTCTACAGTAGTAACGATATTCTTCTTGACGTAGCTCATCACTTTGCTTGCGTCTATGAACTCCTTTTCTTCTCCGTTGAATGTAATACGGAGACGGGCTGGAAACACGATGCCATACCGAACCCCCTGCCGGTTACGGAGCAACTTCCTGACCTCATTGAAGGCCGCCCTGGCCTTAGCGACACTCGCAGTATAATCCAGAAAGATAGCAATCGTCTCACTGTTACGCCGGAGTGGCGCTCGAGAGCGCGCCACGCTCAGTACCTCAACGCAGTCCTGGTAGTAGTGGAGTTTGGCTATGATGGCGTGTGGTTTCCCATCCTTCCTCACAGGACCCAGGCTTCTATGAGAGCGGTCCACAAGCACATCTTTATCCAGCTGTAGTATTTCTTTCAGTAGCTCTGAGACCGATGTTGTGGAGCTGGATCCATTCGCTTCCACCACCCCCAGAATTCTGATATTACAACTCCTCAGTCTGCCCTCCATGTCCTCACAACTGTTTCTGAGTCCACTCACCTCCACTGCCAGGTCCTTCACCCTAGTCTGTAAGACTGCCACTTCATCCGACCAGGTCGTTAGCCCACCTTCCACCTCTTTAATTGTGGCTTTCATCAGGTCGATTTCGGAGTGAATTGCGGCCGTACTGTTCTGTATTTCCGCTTTCATCGCTTGCAACTCGCTCTTAAGAAAGTCGAAGCCTTCAGCAAGTGCACTTTTCAGCTCAGTTTTTATCACCGCAGCAATGTCAGCCCTAAGTGAAAGTAGGATATCCGTCTTCAATGATTCAGCATCTAACTCCTGGCTGTTCGGCCGGGGCGGGGGCTCCGAACCAGGAGAGGCAGCAGAACTCGCGGCCGAGGCGGTGCTGGGCCTAGATTTGGTTGACTCGGTGAATTTATACTTCCGCAAGTTTGTCTCCATCTTCACGCAAATGTACGCACAATCAAATTGGAAAGATGTGTTAGAAACAGGGTTTGCTAGTATTTAACTATGAAAAAACACTTATTAACTTAAAAAAAAAACATAAGTTCGACGGGAGCTCAAACGAAACCCGACCTACTCCATTTCCCACTCGACAGCGCCCCCTGAATGGTTATTTTTAATGTAAATCAGATTTGAAATGAATGATGTGAGCTAATTTGCAGTTGTGTACAGTTTTCAGATAAGACTACATAATGAAGCAGGTAGTCTCAAACTGTATCACTGCTGCCATTTGCAAAAACTTCAACGCTCATAGATTAGCATCTGCACATCTGAGCTCGGCTGTGCTGTGTGAACCTACTGGCTCTACAAGGTACTGCAAGTAAAAACATGAGAGCAAAGTAGGCTGTGAAAAACCTTCATATTTTGTTCAAAAAATTCACAAAAATTCTCTGGATATCATGGATAAACAATTGCAGACAAAACACAGGTTTATAAAAAAAATATATCTTTGTTAAATATAGGTGTGCACCAATTACTGGCACCCTTTAAGTCGATACATTGGGCTACCTCACTTTGACAAGATAACAGACAAGAGTCTTCTCCTATAATGCCTGATGAGTTTGGAGAATACATGGTAAGGGATCTGAGACCATTCCTGCATACAGAATCACACCAGATCCTTCAAACGCTGGTGGATGCTCCTCTTCAGTTCACCCCACAGGTTAATTTTTTGATATTTGCATTGAATCATTGTCCTGCTGGAAGATCCAACCACGACCCATTTGAAGCTTTCTGGCAGAGGCAGTCAGGTTTTCATTTAATATCTGTTGATATTTGATAGAGTCCATGATGCCATGTATACTAACAAAATGTGCAATTCTTCTGGCAGAAAAACTACCCCAAAACATTAAAGAGCCTCCACCATATTTAACCGTGGGCATGAGGCAGTTTTCCAAATGGCTACCTCTCTGTTTGCGCCAAAACCACCTCTGGTGATTATTGCCAAAACACTCTATTTTCTGACATCTGACCATAGAACTCGATCCCATTTGAAGTTCCAGTAGTGTCTGGCAGACTGAACATGCTTGAGTTTGTTTTTGGATGAGAGTAGAGGCTTTTTTCTTTAAACCCTACCAAGCAACTTGTGGTGATGGAGGTGACTTCAGTTTTGGAGACTTTCTGACCCCAAGACGCAACTAACTTCTGCAATTCTCCAGCTGTGATCCTTGGAGATTTTTTGGCCACTCGAACCATCCTCTTCACACAAGAGATGATATAGACACACAACCAATTCTAGGTTGATTCATAACATTTCCAGTTGACTGGAATTTCATAATTATTACCCTGATGGTGGACATGGACATTTTCAATGCTTGTGCTATTTTCTTATTGCCACTTCCCATTTTGTGAAGCTCCACAACCTTTTGCCACACATCCCAGCTATGTTCCTTGGTCTTACCCATTATTATGAATGAGTAAGGGAATTTGGCCTATGTGTTACCTCATATTTATCTTGGTTGAACAATTTCTCCAGGTGTACTAAAAATAAAATATCAATGGGAATATACTTCAAATATAATTTTCTTACATGAATTCATAGGGGTGCCAATAATTGTTTCACACCTATATTTAACAAAGATATTTTTGGATAAACCTGTGATGTGTTTGCAATTGTTTGATATCCATGAGAACAGAGTAGTTTTGTGACTTTTTTAAACGAAAGATGAAAAGGTTAAACAATAAAGACAACACACAGCCTTTTCACAGCCTTCTTTGCTCATATTTACCAAGGGTGCCAGTATTAATGGAGGGCACTATAATTGCAATAAATGTGGCTTTACTGAGGTACTGAGCTTCAAATATGAACAGAGAGTTATCATTATGTTTTTTTTAAAATATACTATATACTCATGAAGTCAGGGTAAATGTGTATAATGTCTAATAATCTAACCCTTTTATTTATTACAGTATTTGGTGAAATGAACTTGACTGGTTTATATCTGTGTGAAGCTGCTTCATTCACAATAATATTATATTCTCTTTTTCTTATTTCATTATTCATTACAAGTCATCTGGACCTCCCATAGAAGTTTGTGTGACAGAAGACAAGACAGCACTCACACTCCGCCCATCTAGTTAACTTCACATCATCTCCCCACACACGCAGTAGTTTAGTCATTGTCTAGATCAGCGTTTCCCAACCATTTTTCAGTCAAGCCACCCTTTGAAAATTAAAAAAAGATTGTGGCTCCCTACACAAGCACTAATGCTACACAGCGTTAAGCCTGGTTTATACTCGACACATCCACAATAGCACGAGGGAGAGTGAGGCAAAAATTATGTCATCACGGAGTGGGCGGTCGAGCGTGTTGAGTGCACGAGGCCTCGTTTCTCATGCCGGTTTGCACGGCATTTTTTGTAACTTGCTGGATCCGAAAATGAATGACTTTGAGGCGACTCTTACCAAAAGGTACAACTGTACAGGCTTCTCTATGATCCATCCATGCAGGACCATAGAGAGAGCCAGATGGCACAAAATTCATGGAAAGGTTTTTAAAAATAGTGATTTCGATTTGCTTTGTACATACTGTTGATAGAATAAAGTTAATGTTTTTTTTGGGAGTGCACCATGTTTTCATTCATCAGTATCTTCACAAATAAACACAGTCACTACACTAAACTTCAGACACAGTGATTAAACCTCATTCTCTTGTCTTTATATACAGAGATGTTTAGACTGATGGGTGAACATACAGAGTGATCATTCTGTAATAACTTTCTTTTGTCTCTATAAATAAAGAGGCATTTACACTGATGGGTGAACATAATAATCACCTGATTTTGAAAATATGAGAAATTACATTTGCAGGAAGCTCCCACTTTTTGCTCATATCTACTGTAATTGCTAACATTTACAAAATGAGCCTACAATAAATAATAAATAAGTCTATATAATGAAAGTAAAGGTCGATGTTAAATAAAAAATCTTAATGAAATTAATGAAATTAAAAAATTATAAAAATAGTTTTATACATATTCTCATTTTTGTAGCTATATTTTTGTTGTTGTAATGTGATAAATGATAATCTCAAGGTTTACTGGGTTTTATATGATTCTTATATGATTCTTTGTTCTTTTTTTCACACTGTGGGTTTTAGTGAAGTTTACTGAAAACAAACATCAACAACAACAAACACAACAATTCCTCCTCAGCATTCAGCAACTCCACGCGAGACGCCATGTTTGTAAACGTTGCTATGGTTGTTCAGACAAACTACTTCTTCTCTCACCTACTTCCTGTTGGTTTATAGGACGATTACTCAGAGTCGCCCCCTTTCGTTTAAAATAATATTACAACCGCGAGCTCGTCAAGTATAAACGCCTCGTGCGTTTGTGGAGGTGCGCGCGCAGGCACTGGAGGCTCGCGCTGCGGAGTCAGGCGGAAGTATGAACAGGGCTTTAGCTCCATGAGGATGAAGTTTGATGGTCCAGAAGCATCTGGAGCTTTTCTTTTAAGAAATCTGTCCATATTCTTTTGCACTACACACGCATCGTCACACGCTAATTATTAGGATAAAACACATAGACTGATGTTGACAGGTCAGAGAGGGGGAGGGAATTATTATTATTTATATATATTTTTTATTATTATTGTTATGCACGTGTGTCTGTCTTATTAGTTCTGTGTCTGTGTTATTATTTCAGACATCAGATATTGATCATATATCGGCTATTAAATGTTTTATAGCTGCACAATTTAGCATTTTAGAAATGTTTGAAGGATTTCTACACGGCACCCTGCTCTCATCAGATGGTACACCAGTTGGGAAACACTGAAACAGACTGCACACGTGGGTCTGCGCTACAGCTCCATTTCACACACACACACACACACACACACACACAGGTTTTTATCACATATTACTTCTCCCTGCTGATCCACATCCCCAATAATCACACTACACACACTAGATAAGTTTAAAACAGAACATCTTTATTTACGTGTCTGTATATTTGTATAGTCTGTCTTTGTTTGTGCTGTAGATTGTCCGCGTCCGTCTTCCGGGTCCAGTCCGCCGAGACTACAGCAAGAGGGAGGAGATAAACTCCTGTCCTATTTCTGCACCAGTGTTTATGTGTCTGGGGGAAAAGGGGGACTTTTATTGAAATGAACATGAGGAAGGTGGTTAATATGTGTGTATGTTCGTATTATGATCATATTATATGTTAATGATGATGTATACTTATTTTTATGTGTGAGGTTGTTGTATTCATAATAATAATAATAATAATAATAATAATAATAATAATAATAAACTTTGATAGAGTGCCTTTAAAAGCAGCTTCTCAAAGCGCTGTACGCACAATAAGCAGTACACAGAAAAAAATGAAATAAATAAAAGTTAATAATAATAATAATAATAATAATAATAATAATAATAATAATGAAAAAGTAGACATCAGCAGTCAAATGCAAGTTTAAAAAGTAAGTCTTAAGTTGAGCTTTAAAAATGCCAAAGGTCTGAGCTTCCCTAAGTTCGAGAGGAAGAGAGTTCCAAAGGGAAGGAACATAGACAGAAAAAGCCCCGTCACCCATAGATTTTAAGCAGGTTTGTGGAACAGTTAACAGATTACACTGTGGGGAGCGCAGTCTGTGATTTGGGGTGTAAGGAATTAATAAAGCAGACAAGTAATGAAGAGCCAAACCATGTAATGCTTTGTATGTCAGCATCATAATTTTAAAATCAACACGGAACCTGACCGGGAGCCAGTGCAAGGACTCCAGAACAGGAGTAATATGATTGTATTTCCTGGTCCCAGTCGGGATCCTCACAGCAGAGTTTTGAACATATTGGAGTTTATTGATTGTGGATTTAGAAACTCTGACGGTAATCCAGCCGAGTGACAACAAATGAGTTTGTCAGTTTTTCAGCTACAGAGAAGTTTAGCATAGGGTGCAGTCTTGCTATGTTTCTGAGGTGAAAAAAAGGATGCTCAACAGTGCTCTGTACAAAAGAATCAAAAATGTAAGACCGGTATCAAAAATTACTCCAAGGTTCCTCATTTTACTTTGAGTCTCTAGAACAGAGCCATCAACAAATAAAGACAGTGGACCAGCTTTGAGAATTTGCTGACGGGAACCTATAAGCATAACTTCGGTTTTACTGACATTCAGGTACAGAAAATTATTATTCATCCACGTTTTTATCACAGAAATACAATCAGAAAGAAAACAGACATCAAGGTTTTCACCAGATTCTGAGTGAATGTAGATTTGGCTTTCGTCAGCATAAAAGTGATAACGGAGGCCGAACGATCGCAGCAAATGCCCAAGTGGAGATAAATAAATATGAAAAAGTAAAGGGCCTAATACTGAAACCTGAGGAACACGAGCGAGCACAGAGCTAGTGTCAGACCTGTAACCACCCATAGAAATAATTCATACTTACCTGATATTTATTCTTTATCATGGCTCATGCCAAATGGGCGGAGCTTCAGCTTTATAAGCGGGCCACTACCCTACATGCGGGCGCTGATGGAAAGTCCGATTCATTTCCGCGAACCGGTTCTTTCTGAGGGTTTGTTCAATGAACCGGTTCATCGGTTCCTTTACGTCGTCAAGCAATGGCGTCACTACATAGTCCTTTTCTAACAACTCAGTGTCATGTTGTATCAATGAAACTGCTGGCCCAAATTTAGCCTATTACCCAAAGACACTTAAAATTCAACATAGAAGCAAATACTCACATCTGTGAACCCAGTTGGAGATAGAAAAAAAGACACCAGCCGTGAGTGAGAAGAAGCAAGGGTCCAGATTTATCGGTTCCGTTCCACCACATGAGATCCACACCGATGAGAATTCTCAGAACTTGACTCAGCTACCCTTATAAATGGCTCCTCATGGTTTCTCTTAAAATTAAGGCCCCCGTCTACACCACGCCTGACCCTTCCTCGCGAGACAAGAATCTTCACCATCTGAATTATGAGTAAGTTTCTTTTACATTTTTCTGTATTTCTGGTTTATAATTTACTTTCATATTTGTTCTATATCTCTATTTTATATATGGTTATACTGCTTGCAAATGGTTTACTGTACTCCCTACTTCATAATATCATTATATTATCCTTCTAATATCCTACATATCCTACTACTCTTTATATTACCCTTATAATATCTTAATACTCCTTTTTATTATTCTTATAAAGTTATAATGTTATGTGTGTGTGTGTGTGTGTGTGTGAGAGAGAGAGAGACAGAGAGAGAGTGTGTGTGTGTGTGTGTGGGTGTTATGTCTGCACGCCTGCCCTTGACTGTACGAGAGTGTGTGTGTTTCTCAGCCTGCACTCCTCAGCTCTTATATTTCTCTGTGACTAATAAACCATAGTGTGATACTCTTAAAGATCTTAAAGTGTGAATCCAATTGGTCAATATCCGCCTAATACCGCTTCTGTGTGTCTAGGTGCCCGTCGTCATTTTTCCTTCTCTCCTTTACTGGAGGGGCTGGATTTGGATCTGAACACTCACTATCAGCTCGCGCATCTCACTGCTGACATCATGGTGCTACTTAACGTTCTTCGCAGCACCCCCTCTGGAAATGGAAATGCGGGGTTCCCCCCCCTCTCAGATACAGAATCCACCCCGTGAATGTGTGTATTGACGCCTCTACACAGACAGACCCTCCGCCTGACCCTCCCTCCAGCTTTCAGTCTGAGGATGATGTCACCTTCTCTGATCTGGGCTCGGACCATTCTTCCCTCTTCTCACCTGTCAGTCCGCCGTACTCTCAGTGTTCTCCTTATTTCACCCTTGCTGACTATCCCATGTCCCCAGGACGCACCCCATTTTCTTCCCCCTACCGCTCTCCTCAAGATTACGCACCCACCAGTCCTGTGAATTTTCAATAAAATTACATATTACTCATACTAGGCCTCCCTCATATTTATTTCATGTCATTTTTATCCACAACAAAACCTTCAAATAAAGTCATTTGTGTGAACGCATATTGCTGATTATTGCCTTTTATTCGCTTAAGTTGATGGTGTTTGTGGTCACAGTTTCATTCGCTGGTCCTTCATATCAGATTCGACAGACCAATATTGAGTAGCGTACATCTTGGATAAGTTTCCTACATTAAAGTTTTACACCTACAGCACACATTACAGACATTGATAAACAATCATGGATATGTTCTATGTGTCTAAAGTATAAGGAAAGAATAAACTAGTCTTATAAACTCCACAATTTAGCTTCAACTTAGATAGAAAGGTTTTTCCATATTTTAAGAACAATGTATTTAATGTAACTAGTCATAAGCATATTTCCAGTATGTTTTGTTTGTTATTTAAAAAAAAAACAACAACTTACATTTCCCATCAGGCTCGTTCAAGTCATGTGCATAGTGTCAACAACTCACTCGTCTGAATCCTCTGCAAACTTCAACAGTTAGTTGAACCGGCTCATACGGTACTTTTTGAGTCGAATATAATGAAAAATCAACTCTGCCTGTAGGTTTGATTTGACCTAGTGTAGTCTCCAACTTGTTCATTTCGAACTGGGTCTCAGGCTCGTGGCAGACACCCTGGATCGTCATTATAGGCTACTATGTTGGTGTCGATGCATAAAGAGAAGCATCATTGAACAGCATCCATTAAGTCTAATGACAAATGTAATCACAAGTTCACAACTGGAAAACAAATATATTTAGGTTTAATAGGAATGTTGTAGAGTAAAATGCCTACTTCAAATTCTCAAGACCTTAGTTTGCACATATTTTTAAATAAATCAAAAATAACAGAAACAAAGATCTGTCAGTTTATAAATGTTTCATTCCACTACTGCCATTAACGTCACAGCACATAGCGGGTCCTCAGTAATCCTCGGCAAACTTCAACAGTTAGATGAACCTGTTCATTCGGTTCTTTTTGAGTTGGACATGGTGCGAAGCATGCTACTCCAGCTGTGTCTTCATCATCAAGCCAGAATTAAAGTTCGATTCAGTGAACCGGCTTGACTGATTACTTCTTGAGAACCAGCTCAAAAGAACGATTCTTTCAAGAACTGGCCATCACTACATGCGGGGTTTAGTTTGCTGGTTCATGTGGAGTTAGATGTGAGAGTAGAGTAGTGTTGTCAATAGTAGTGATATTGAGAACTTTTTTGAAAAAGCAATCCAGTCTAATTATAAAATTATTATTATATAATTAGTATTTAATATATAAATATATATATATATATATATATATATATATATATATATATATATATATATATATATATATATATATATACATATGTATATATTATATGTGTGTGTGTGTGTATATATATATATATATATATATATATATATATATATATATATATATATATGCCCTGCGATGGACTGACTGTACCCATCCTTGTGCCCGATGCTCCCTGGGATAGGCTCCAGGTTCCCCGCGACCCTGAAAACGAGTAAGCGGTAGAAGATGGATTGATGGATGGATATATATATATATATATATATATATATATATATATATATATATATATATATATATATATATATATATTAGATATTCATTTTTCTTTTCACCATTGTGTAAATATTATTTTTTTTTCTTTGTTTAGCCTGAGAATGTAAAATGATGGATCAGCAGTACAAAATCAGTTTAGCACCTCCTGTCTCTTTCTCACTGTATAAATCACACTGCTGAGAAAAGCAAAACACCACAACTGCTTTAAAGCCCAGTGTTGATCAGAGTGGGAAATGTTCACTCAGTCAGAATAGAGGCAGTTAAACAGCTCCTAAACAGAACCAGAATTATTGTTAACAGTAAATAAAATGAAAAGTCTAGCCACTATAGTATGGAGACAATAGGACAAAGCCACAACATACACCCCATCAATAGTAAAGTGATTGTGTGGGGAAACGAACCTACAGAGCCCCCTAGTGTCAGGTAAGAAAGAAAAAAACAGCCATGTGTAAACCGTGCTCTCAGATTCGTAATCCGTGCCCTTATTGGTCTGCCGAAGCCATACCCCGAGCAAAGCCAATAGATTAATTCACATGTCCTGCCACACACACACACAATTCAATTTCAATTCAATTTTATTTGTATAGCGCTTTTTACAATAGACATTGTCTCAAAGCAGCTTTACAGAAATATCAACATGGTATACAGATATTAAAGGTGCGAATTTATCCCAACTGAGCAAGCCACTGAGTGGCGACGGTGGCAAGGAAAAACTCCCTAAGATGTTTTAAGAGGAAGAAACCTTGAGAGGAACCCGACTCAGAAGGGAACCCATCCTCATCTGGGTAACAACAGATAGTGTGAAAAAGTTCATTATGGATTTATATGAAGTCTGTATGGCCTTAGGAGCAGCCGTAGTCCCAGCAGTCTGGAATTAGAGAAGATTTGAGCTCCATCCAGAGGCAGAAAGGATCTGGATCTCTAGTATCTCCATAAATTCATGTGGGGCTCGGCGAAAGGAGAGAGGGAGAAAAAAGATTATTATGACTGCGAAGTAGTAGAACAGAATCTAGTCAGGGTAGGCTTGAGTAAACAAATACGTTTTAAGCCTAGACTTAAACACTGAGACTGTGTCTGAGTCCCGAACACTAATTGGAAGACTGTTCCATAACTGTGGGGCTCTATAAGAGAAAGCTCTTCCCCCTGCTGTAGCCTTCACTATTCGAGGTACCGTCAAATAGCCTGCATCTTTTGATCTAAGTAGGCGTGGCGGATTATATAAAACCAAAAGGTCGCTTAGATATTGTGGCGCGAGACCATTTAGTGCTTTATAGGTTAATAAAAGTATTTTATAGTTAATGCGAGATTTTACTGGGAGCCAATGCAGTATTGATAATATCGGTGTGATATGGTCGTACCTTCTAGTTCTAGTTAGGACTCTAGCAGCTGCATTCTGGACTAACTGGAGCTTATTTATATTCCTACTGGAACATCCAGACAGTAAGGCATTACAGTAATCTAATCTAGAGGTGACGAATGCATGAACTAGTATTTCCGCATCATGTAGTGACAATATGTTTCTTATTTTAGAAATATTTCTGAGATGAAAGAAGGCTATCCTAGTAATATTATCTACATGAGCATCAAATGATAGGCTGGAGTCAATAATCACTCCAAGGTCTTTAACTGCTGCACATCATGAAACAGAAAGACCATCCAGAGTAACCATGTGATCAGAAAGATTACTTCTAGCTACACGTGGGCCTAATAAAAGTATTTCTGTTTTATCAGAATTAAGTAGAAGGAAGTTAGTTAACATCCAATGTCTAATGTCCTTTACACAATCCTCAGCTTTACTAAGCTTCTGTCTGTCCTCTGGCTTCGCTGAAACATACAACTGTGTATCATCAGCATAACAGTGGAAGCTAATTCCATGTTTACGAATAATTTGACCTAGGGGTAGCATATATAAAGTAAAGAGCAGTGGGCCTAAAACAGAACCCTGTGGAACTCCAAAAGTAACCTCAGTACGCATGGAGAATTCACCATTTACATCACATTACACACACACACGCACACACACACACACACACACACACATGCACATGTATATAAAGATGTCATTGATTTTGGGAAGACACTGTCACTGTCTGTCTATGAAGCTCTCTGGAACTACCTGTGCAGTAGTTTTAATCGCACCACCTTCCAACCAATCAGAATCCAGTATTGAGACTGAGAATTTTATAATACAACATGATCAACTTTGTATTCTGCTTACATGTGACTGCTCCAGAAGATATACTGTTGTATAATAATTAAAGTATTAATGTTTTATTATAGAAACTTGGCAAATCAAATTTCACCTGGCCATTGGACTATGTCCTTACTGAGAGACTGTGAGGTACAGCTTTTAACTTCTTTGCATGTAAACCATTATTATCAGCAGTGGAGTGTCATCATATACTACATTCACAGTACACTATAGACTGTATGTACAGTATCTGGTCTTATTCCACTCTTCATTAACAGGGACACCACTTCAGCTTGAAGGGACGGACTGTGGGATATTCATGTTGATGGTAAGTGGTCATATAATTGCTATACCATTGCCTCTGTGTGTGCTAAACACTGCATTTGTTAATATAACATCAGAGTTTTGATTTTGTATTTCAGTACGCCCTGTATGTGACCCTTGCAAAGCCCTTTGATTTTACAGCTGTGAGTTTTTATCAATTTATGTTTTTTTTTTTTTTTTTCAGCAAAAAGGACCGTAAACACAACTAACATTTTATGATTAAGATTTTCAATTGTCATCGTTTATCAGTCTGACATGCCTGTAATCAGGAGGTGGTGGTGCCATCAGTTACTACAGGCATTTCCTCTGGCAAGGTATGATACTCATAACTATAGTTTGGATGAAGATGTCCATTATGTGCATTCCCAGTATGCAGGTCATTTGTAATAAATAAAAAATAATGCACACTGGAAAAATTTTTACTGTTTTGTCACTTTTTCTTCAAAGTCAAATCCAACAGTCAGTCACCAAACAAACAATCTTACTGGCGCTAAACATCATGGAGGTCACCCCATCTGTGGTAGACCTCTTGGAGGTCACCCCGTCTGTCTTAAATATCATGGAGGTCACCCCATCTGTGTTAGATGTCATGGAGGTCACCCCATCTGTGTCAGACCTCATGGAGGTCACCCCAACACAGAGAATCCATGTATATACAGGGAACGTTTATGTATTGTTTGACTATCGTTTGTTTATGTAATTACCTTTCTTGTTTCATAAAAGTGTTTGTGCAGCACTTGACTAATTACATGTTTATCGAAATGTCTTATCTTTTTGTACAAAGGACTCGGCGGTGATGAAACAGACTCTGCTTGCCTGTGAGTGGGTGGAGGACAACAGACCCCACTTTGCCGGGAAAGTTCACTTACCACGGATCATGAGGATGAACGAGGATGATGCCTTGCTGGCCATCACAATGCAGGACCTGTTTATCAACACTATTTTTTATGAAAGTGAAATGGACGAAGATAAAATCTGGGCTCCCTTCCTTTTCACCTTCGAGAGATTAGAGGACATGGAGTTTTTCATGCAGGAAATATACGATAAGAAATATTCATGTGTCTTGCCTGCACAACCCTCACCGCTAACAAGCTAATTAGTGGGGTAGATCTGTGAAAATATTGTTTTTACGTGTAGTTTTAGGTTTTGTAAAATGTTTTTTTTTTTTAACCAATTAAAGTTTTGTGGGAAAAAAATGTGTTCTTGAAATCTAATATACTAAAATTTTATTTTGTATCTTTTATCTTATTATATATTTTTTTCCTAGAGTGAAGACTGATTTTTATGTTAGATGTACATTTTGTTAATGAAGGTGAATAGAAATAAAATAAATTCAGCAACACTTGAGGGCAGTGGAGTATGTGACTAATAAATGGTTAATTAAGTAACACTCCCAGTCTACTACCAAATGTTCATGGAGTTGGTTGCCTTGCTACCAGTCTCAGACCACACGTGTCCTCTTGTTTTGTTCTTTAGTGTGACACGTGGCTGGGTTCAGACTACAAGACAAGTTGCTTATTACCATTTGATGAAGACAATCACATGTGGACTGAGTCCATCCAAAATTATATTCACATATTTCCATCTAAATTATATTCACAATGATACTCTCGTTGTACATGCATTCATTTTTCTTTCATGAGGTGGAGACCCTAAGTGTACATTTAAAAGCAACAAAAGAGATAAGACAAGCAGATAGGTGATCATTTTATTTATTTATTTTTTATCACACCTGCAAGGGTAACTCAGTTCCCATGTTTAAAAGCAAACAGCATATTAGGAGCACACTATTACATTAATGAATCACATATGACTGAGAAAATTCACAAATAGCTTACATAGCCTTAATACAGTGGGGAAAAAAGAAGGTAGTCTAGTCATGCAGTTTGTCACAGAAACAGTGCAGAAAAATCATGAAATCATGAAAAATGTTAAAGAAAGATAAGGCAATATTAGCTATGCCAGCATCTCCAGTTCCATGCAAGTCTCATGGTTACTTTGACCTAACCTTCGTGCATTAACAATCAACATTTTTTCCCCTTTAGGTAAGTTTGATCTAATGAAGGGCTTGCATTAACGTTAACAGCCAGTAGATGGCGAAATGAGCCATAGAGGTGGAACTAGACTAGACCCAAAGATTACTAGACTAGATCAAGAGAGGTGGAGCTAGACGTCCAGCTCCATCTATTTGGCTCTGTAGTGAGCAGTAGTGATGGGAAGTTCGGACCATTTTACTGACTCGGATCTTTGAATCGCGTTCAGCAAAATGAACAAATCTATTTTCAAGTAATTTCTTTCATTTCAGCAGAATATAATTAAAATGTTACATGTTAAATTCACCAACACATCTAGTACTTACGCAAACGTTGATCACATTTGGAATAAAAAATAAAATATAGGCTATTGCAGCCAAGGCCAAATTATGAGAAACAGAAATGATTAATTAATAGCTTAGCATTAGGTCTTCAGGCTATACAGTCTGTTAGTTCACCTCACCTCCCGATCCGAGTCGTTCTTTCTTTTGTCACGTCGCATTTCTCACGTCTGTTCCCCGGAAACAGAAATAATTATTTCAGCTCTCGAGTCTTCGGGTCAGAGTCGTTCGTTCATCATGTTACAGCTCCATGGGCTAAATGCAGTGTTCTCTGTTGCACGGGGAGCTGCTGTTATATAAACGCTAGATGATAAAAAATAATGTAAACACCTGAGACTCAGACAGACACTTCAGCTTCTATCACTCTGTATGGTCTGTTGTCCTCATCAGGGTCAGCTGTAAAATACACACTCATGAACACTTCAAATTAGACTCTTATTAAATGTTAGGGTTTAATTTTATGGCTAATGAAGAACACTGTGAGGTCTTACTTCGAGCTCTGTAACATTTCACTGCCAGAATGATGGTCACCAGCACATACGGAGAGGCCGCTACTGCACTGCTGAGGAGCTTCAGTACCAACAGTGGAGCTTTTCCATCTGATAGAACTGGAGGGAAAAATACCATGGATAATAAAATAATTATATAATCATCATCATAATAAATTATAATTAATCATATATAAAGCATACATTTACAGATCATACATTTAAGTTTCATGTGAAGATATGAGTCTGAAAAGTTGTTTCTTTAACCACATACATTTAATTGAACAATAGGGCAGTTATATTTGCCTTTATGCTAGTGATAAAGATGATACTGACATCCAAAAAGTCTCATCTCTCTGTATTCTTTTTTTCCTCTTTTTTCTCCTCTGAGTCTGATCTTTGTGTACAGATGTGTGTATAAACCTCTGTGTCTCAGATCTCTGCAGCCCTGAACACAGCGCTATCTGTTGGTCTTTTGTTAGAATCGACTGAATATAAACATCAAATCTGTGTCACCCTAGACACTGCACTCAGTTTCTTTATAACAATATTATAATTTATTTTCACCAATTCAGTAGATTATAAAAGTGTTACCTTTATTCCTGTATATTGTACATCTATTACTGATGAGAACATTGAAGACTCACGGTGCACTGTGATGTTGACAGGATTACTGCGTCCTCCAGATTCAGACATTAGTAGCATTAAATGTTATTGTTACAAAGGGAATCAAATACTTTGAAAGCTGACTGAAAACACTGTGCATATAAACTTTGTTAATAAAAAGAGAATCAAATAAAAAGAAATTCTCTCAAGGCTTCTCACCTCTGACTGAAACCCAGCTTTTGGGTGACTCTCCTCTCTCTGGGTGTTTACAGTGGTAGAAACCTTCATCTGACTTTGAGACAGTACTGATGGTCATCTCTCCTGTAGTCTTGTTCTGCAGGACTGAACCATCTTTATAGAAATCAACACCAGAAGCTGAGGTATTTGAGTTGCGAGATAAACAATGTAAAGTCAGAGGATGTCCCTCAGTCACAGGATGGACAGGACTGTCCAGGATCACATGACCATCTGTAGGAAAGAGAAAGAAGACACTGAAATCAGAAAGTGTGTAAAATACAGTAATGATTTTAACACAGAGAGCTACAGTAAATCAGTGGTAGATATCAGAGAGAGTGTACACAGTGCAGCGCTCACAGAGTCTTCATGTGTGAAAGAGAAAATGTGCTTAAATGCCAGTTTTATCAGTAACATTCAGATGTGAAAGCAGCTTTCACTGTAATTCTTAACATCCTGAAACTAAACTAGTCTTCATGAGTTATTCTTATTTCTTATTTCTGTTTATATTCTTATTGTTAAAACATTGAGAGAAGCTTTTTTAGGTTTACCCTCTGCAGTCTAACTTCTATATGGGGATAATAGTTTTATTTATGTAAGTCTAATGTATTTATGCCTCTTCTCTCTCTCTCTTGCCTGCTTTGTGTGTGTGTGTGTGTCTTGCTCAACTCTGTCTACCTTGTTCTTTATGTTCGTGATAAAGGTTATATTTACAATACAAGTTGTATTATTATAAAATGTTATAAAATGTTTGTGATATGACGCACTCAGGCATGAGAAAAGTATAATGGTGCTGTCGAGCACACAGTGCTGGCAGGGTGGGAATTTTTCCTCATAGGAGGTTTTTTCGCCCACCCCTGACTGCGCAGGATTGGGGTTTGTTTCTTGGGGGGAAGCAAGACTCTGCAGGTCCCGACAAATACAAAACTGTGGGCTGACAGGCCTAGTTGAGAAAGATAGGGACGTGTACATCCAATCAAGTAGTTAGTTACTGTAGTGGCCACTCATACGTACGGCAGTAGTAGTAGTAATGAATGATTAGGGGAACTCAGTTAATCACACTTATAATCGATGTAGGCAAACAAACGTATAATCAAGGTAGTTAGATTCGATATATATATATATATATATATATATATATATATAGTTGAAAGGAGAAGTAAGTTAAGGGTTAAGAGTTATGGCTAGGTACATCTACACATGTCCGGCGCAAAGTGGACGTAGGCCCATTCTCCAGCTGCCAATCTACTATGAGACCCCGGGGTGCAGGCGCTAGCACGTCTCCCACCAGGTCTACAAAACCTCCTCAGCTCCTATTCGATCAGTGTTGCGTAGAAGTGGTTAATGTAAGGGACCCATTTGAGTACGGGGACGGGCGCAGGGATTATGGCTTCGATAGAGTAATCCTCCGACAGCTAGCGGGGGACGGCCATGGGGTGCGGCAGAACCAGTTCCTCCACAGATACCCGCTTAATTAAGGTGGTGTATGAGGCTTTATAGCCTCAGAGGGGGGAAATGTTGTGGATAAAAAATGTCATAAAATAAACATAAGGGAGACCTAGCATCCAGCAAAGGGGAGAGGAAGGACTGACGACGGGCACCTAGACACATAGAAGCGGGATTAGGCGGACATTGACAAATTGGAATTACACTTTAAAGATCTTTAAGAGCAGTAGTAGTCAAAAAAGTCAAAAAGAGGTATACGAGCTGAGCTGAGGAGTGCTAATATACACACACACACACACACACACACACACACACACACACGCACGCTCGTACAGTCAAGGGCGGGCAAGTAGACACAACATACACACACACTCTCTCTTTCTCATACACACACATGAATAACTTTAATAATATCTTATAGTAATAGAGAAACTCTCTATAAAAAAACAGAATAGTAGGATATGCAGGACAGTAGAACTGTAATGATATTAAGAAGTTGGAAGTACAGTAAACCACTTTTCAAGTAGTATAAATATATATAAAATAAGAAATATAGAGCAAATATGAAAATAAATTATAAACTAGAAATACAGAGAAATGTAACTTACTCATGACTCAAATGGTGAAGGTTCTTGTCTCGCAAGGAAGGCCTTAATTTTAAGAAAGAACCATGAGGAGCCATTTATAAGGGTGGCTGAGTCAAGCTGCCCCCCCCCCCCGCGAGATAACAGTAAGACCAAGGTCACTCTAGATTGTTTAGTCTTGTCCACTTTCTATTTTACGGGTAATTCAAATTCACTGGTTTCGATTCTCTGGGTAACTGAAATTCTCTGGTTTTGATTCTCTGGGTAACTGAAATTCTCTGGTTTTGATTCTCTGGGTAACTGAAAATCTCTGGTTTTTGTTCTCTGGGTAACTGAAACTCTCTGGTTTTGACTTTCTGGGTTATTAGAAATCCCTGGATTCTGATTTTATGTGTAAATTGAAACCCCCGGTTTTGATTCTATGTGTAAGTGGAATAGCCCTTTTCTGGAACATAAGAGTAAGGTAGATGAGCTCTTTTTTAACCCTATTGGTAGTGAGATCATAGTCTTCTTGAAACATATGGGTTATTTACTGTGTAAGTACAGTATAAATACTGGAGCTTAAGCTCAGGGTATGGGGATCACTTCTGAGAATTCTCATCGGTGTGGATCTCGTGTGGTGGAATGGAACAATAAAGCTGGACCCTTGCTTCTTCTCACTCACGGCTGGTGTATTTTTTCTATCTCCAACTGGGCTCAGAGGTAGATGTGAGTATTGGCTTCTATGTTGAATTTTAAGTGTTTTTGGGTAATAGGCTAAATTTGAGCCAACAACATCCAAAAAGTCTCATCTCTCTGTATTCCTTTTTTCCTCTTTTTTATTCTCTGAGTCTGATCTTTGTGTGCAGATGTGTGTATAAACCTCTGTGTCTCAGATCTCTGCAGCCCTGAACACAGCGCTATCTGTTGGTCTTTTGTTAGAATCGACTGAATAAAAACATCAAATCTGTGTCACCCTAGAAACTGCACTCAGTTTCTTTATAACAATATTATAATTTATTTTCAACAATTCAGTAGATTATAAAAGTGTTATGTTTATTCCCGTATATTGTACATCTATTACTGATGAGAACATTGAAGACTCACGGTGCACTGTGATGTTGACAGGATTACTGCGTCCTCCAGATTCAGACTGACACCAGTAAACTCCAGTGTGTGATGTAGAGAGGGAGCTGATGTTACATGTAGATCCTGAAACTGATGAACAATCAGACACTGTCTCACTGTGTGTGTATCCTCTCACTGTCCATCCAGTAGAGTCACTCTGGTCCTCACAGCTCAGTGAGAGAGAGTCAGCAGTAAAGTGTTGAGTTCTGCTGGGATTGATGATCAGAGACACTGGAGGAGATTCACCTGAAACACACACATTATAATTCAGATCTTATTCTGAAAATTAACATGTATTTTGATTTTATTATGATGTTAATTTCAGTGTACAGTTTAGTAAACATGTGTAACATTAAAATTACCACAGGACTAATACTTGCTCTGATTAGACAATGATATCCGAATAAAAATCTACTATCAGGTGCTTATTCAGCTGCTTTACACATTCCTCACTAAGGAGTTTAAATATAAACAGTTATTACACAACACATTAGCACATATACAACACTTAATATTAATAAATGTACATTTGCTACACTCCAACTCAACTCTATTGTTGATTTATTTCCTCACCAGTGATGCACAGTGGCTGTAGGTTACTGTCCCGTGTGTGAAAGACCGGTTCTCCTCTCTCTGCTCTGCACATATAAACTCCTGTGTGCTTCACAGTAACAGGACTGAGAGTGTAGGAGCCTCCAGATCCTCTGCTGCTGTCTGAGAGGAGCGCTGTACTGTACCTGAGGGAACCCTGACTGTCTCTGGAGGGAACCTCTGTGTACCAGCTGAATGTCCAGCCTGTAGAGGAGTGTTTAACCTCACAGCTTAGAGTCACTGAGTCTCCTTCAGTCAGCCAGCGCAGTGGAGACACACTCACTACTGCCTCTGCCGCATCTGATGGACAACAAATGTAAAAATAAATAAATAAAATCATACAGAGTGGTAATCTTATATATAATTAATGATAAGATAAAACAAACTCACACACTCACCTGATACAGTGAGTGTAACAGCATCACTGATCTCTGAGCTCTGAGAGTCACTTCTCCTCCCTCTGCAGGTGTATTCACCACTGTCATCATTTCTAACTGAGCTGAAGCTGAACTCCTGTGTTGTGCGGTATGGGTAGAGTGTGTAATCTTTCTTATACCAGCTGTATGTCCACTCAGTGTCTCCTCCTCCCTGTATTTCACATCTGAGAGTCACAGTCTCTCCTCTGAACACATGTTTATCAGGCTTTATGGTCACCACAGCTTTAGGACTCTCTGCAGAAACATAATTTTATTATTAATTTTATTATTTTATTTTTGTTTTATTATTAACCCAAATACAAACACACTTCAATAATATACAGTTCTAATACTACAACTGCTGTATATTTAAGTGATTAGTGATGATGCAGTGTTTTGCAACCTGTTTTTACTCACCAGTAACATTTACCCAGAGTGCATCACTGTAGTGTGTGTAGTAGACTGGGTTTCCTCTTCCAGCTCTGCACCTGTACTGACCTCCATCAGAGACTCTAACTGATCTGAAGATGTAGTAGTCTGTTTCAGTCTCAGTGCTCTGTGTGGGTTTGATCCAGTAAAACTTCCATCCAGCAGACTGCAGCTTCAGTGTACAGGACAGAGTCACGGAGTTTCCTTTCAGTACAGCTCCTTCACGACTTGGTGTGAGTTCAGGTTTAGGTATTTCTGCAGTTGGAGATGAAACACACAGTTCAGGATGTTAACTGTTCATGTTCTGCTGTCAGAGTGTTTAACACACTAATCACTACTACAGACAAACACACTATTACTGATACACTGTAAAGACTCCTGTCATAGTGAAATTATTCATGAATATCTATCAAAATATTTTGTGGAATTTATGAAAGTAATTTAGTTTTTGTGAGAGTAGATTTAATGTGAAGTACATTGTTCTCTTATTCAAGAAAAAGTGTAAAGACAAAATGTACTGCATTATGTTTGACTGTTATTTAAAACATCCTTCAATATAAAATGTTTGAACCAGCAGAATGCATTTTATTCTTTCATTTTACACTTAATTCAGTAATAATAAAAGAAGAGATATTTTGCCATTAATATTATTTATTATTGGATAAACCTGGGACATTTTCATGTTCAGCATTTTGCAGCACATTGAGTCAGCAAATAAATAAAAATCACATCTTTAGTCTTCATCGACTGCATTTCACATCATCATCTCAAAGTCCAACATCTTTACTGCATATCACACTTTGTATGCATATTGTGCAGCTCTAATCTACACCAGTACTGAGTGCTGAGGTGAACCTGAGGTTAATGAGTACTGAGGAGATGATCACACTCACCTGATACAGTCAGTGTAACAGCATCACTGGTGTGTGAGGAGTGTGAGCCTCCTCTCTCTCCTCCTCTACAGGTGTATTTACCTGCATGAGATGTTTCAGCACTACTGATTCTGTACTCCTGTTCACTACTGACACCAGAACCATCTTTATTCCAGCTGTAGATCCAGTCAGAGTCCTCTTCATCCTGTAGGTCACATCTGAGAGTGACAGTCTCTCCTCTGTACACCTGTTCATCAGGATTTATGGACACCACAGGTTTTGGGAGCGCTGTACAAAGATAATAAAATATTTCCTGAAATAATTAGTATGCTTTTGATATTTTGGTTTTCATGAACGTGTAGCATTTAGGAGATTTTGGAAAAGAATGTAACATTACACACGTAACTCTGAAAAATACTTTGGACAAGTTATAACCACTTGCACCAAAAAGTCCAGCGTCTTCAACAGATCCTGATTCTAATCATTCGGTATTGTGATAGATGTATTTATAGTAAAGTATTATTCAGATTTGTTTAATAAAATGAACAGGAGTTTGAGATTTTTCATATGAATAATTGTTGTTGTTTTTTTAATCCATTTATTTGACATCACATTTTATTCTGTATAATTCCATGTTTTGGTCATTGGTAAGGAAGCAGAGTGGAGCAAAAGAAAAAAAATCCTACAATTACTTGAGATCCTGATGTGATCTGGCTCAAGGTCGCTTATGTATGATTTCCAAAGTGATTAGTCAGCACTTATAGAGACGAAGCAGGTGATTTATTTACAGTGTAGCTTTAAGGCCTCTGGTATCAGACACACACTGTACATTCTTTCTATATTGATCATAATTTAATATTCTGTAGTGAGTGTTTCAGCACTAATGTCTGTGTTTCAGTTACAGTTATAAACACCATCATGAGTCTGATTAACATGAGTGCTGTGTAATTATAATTTCCATCTTTCTACTACCATGAGATTTATTATCCCTACATAACACTGATATCTGATAGTCTGGATCTCTTATAACAGAGATTCTCTTCCTGATGAACACACACTCAGCGGTACTTTAACTTTTGCTCTCACTGTTCATGAATGACAGGCTTTATAAATATCTAAAATATAATAAGAAATAACTTAAAACATGCAGTGAGAGAGTAGAAAGCATGACGTACCTCTAACTGTAACTGTAACTGGATCACTGAGCTCTGAGTCGTAGTTTCCTCTGCGTGCTTTACACTGATACACTGTTTCTCCTGCATTAGAGACTGTATCATGGAGTGTGTTGGTGTCTTCAGCTACTTGGACTCGATCTTTGTACCAGAGAAAAGTCCATCCATTAGACAGCAGATTACAGTTCAGAGTAACTCTGTCTCCAGTGTAGACGGAGCTCTGAGGATTCACTCTCACAGTCGGTTTGGGTTTTTCTGTTGATATGAAATGATGATGATATTAAAGTTTTCCTCTTTACAACATAAACAAGAGTTTTATCATCTTAATCAGATGATTTGTGTCTAATAATGCATTTATATTCAGCATTTGTTAAACAGTTACAGTTGTGTGACTTTATTACATGGACAACATGGTCTTATAATATCTGTCAGGAACCTCGAGTCGGCACGGAAGCAGGAGCGGGCGGCAGGTGTAGAGCGTGGTATCGGGAAGTTCAAGAAACGTAGTCGTAAGACAGGCAAAGGTCAAGCGATCGGACGAACAACACAAACGGGGTCAGGCAGAGAGTGTAAGTCGAAACCGGAAACAGGGGTCGAGGATAACGAGAAGACTAACTAACTAGATCGGCTTGGTAACGCAGAGAAACGAATTGACTGACCGTATACTCCACATTGACTCTAGGTGAATGACATCCCTAAGTACTAGCGGTGAGAGTGTGTGTGTGTGTGTGTGTGTGTGATTGGTGCCAGGTGTGTCTGATCAGAACTCCGGGGATGGTGAGCGCATGCGTGCATGAGAAGTGAGTGTTGCATCTTGGGAAATTAAGTTCTGATCTGACTGAGCTGTGACAATATCATTATACTTTATATATACTGTACATGGAATTAATTGAATACATTTTTTCATAACTGAACAAACACACTGAAGTTTAAAAGGTTTTTCTTTTTTTTTTTCAAAATGCACTTTATGAGTGGTGCATAAATACACACTCTTAACGAATTCATCTTCATAAGTGTGTTCACTATTATGAATGTTGAACACAGTGAATGTACAACTACACCATTAATCATTACTAGACACAGGATAAGTAACTAAACGTTGTTTTTTTTCCGGATCTGTGACATTTTAAATAAATCTTGTGAACTTAATCCACACTGTATGTAGTGATGTGATGCTGAAGTTAATAAATATTGGTGTGAGGAAGAGATTAACACACACACACACACACACACACACACACACACCACACACACACCTGACACAGTGAGTGTAACAGTGTTGCTGGTCTCTGAGGTCTGAGAGTCGCTTCTTCTCCGTCCGCTGCAGGTGTATTTAGCGCTGAGAGACTCTACAGGAGTGAATGAATATTTCCTGCTCTCAGTGTAGGAGGATATTTGGACACCATCTTTATTCCAGTTGTACATCCACTCAGTGTCTGCATGTCCTCGTATTTCACATGTGAAAGTGACTTCCTGTCCACTGAATATCTGTCCATCAGGCTGCAGAGTCAGAACGGCTTTTGGTCTCTCTGTACAGTTACAACAAATACATCAAATCCGTCAAACACACCCTTCTCTGACCATCTGATATTTAATCAGTGTGTTTTGTAATGATTATGTGTATCAGTGCATGTTACAGGAGTGTAAGATCAGACATGTACCGATCACTGAGAGAGTCACTTCATTACTCCCTGTCGTGAACCATCCATCAATAGACCCGTAACAGCTGTATTTGTGACTCTGATCTACTTTTATAGTGTAGTAATTTTCAGCAGAACCGTGACTATAAACACCATCTTTGTACCAGTGGTACGGTCCATTTCCTCCTGAAAACCTACATGTGAGTGTAACCGTCTCTCCTCTGAATATTTGAGGTGAATTGGGCTCCACAGACAGAACTGGTGAAAAAGTCAAAAAGCAAACACACACTGTCAATGTAAACAACTTAAATTCTGCATGACAATGTACAAACAATCTTCTCCACCTTAATACAAATCCAACATGTACACAACATAGGCAATAAAATATGTATAAATCACCTTGAGCTTGTCCGACTCGGATAAGTGAAATAAGCACTAAAAAGGGAAGAGGAACAGAGAATATGATGTAACGCTGACTTGTTTCTTTTCTTTAAGAAGACAAATGAGAACCATGTCATATACTGCAAAAAAATCTGTATTTAGTTTCACTTCAGCTGTAGAAATGCAATATATCGACCTGTTTCAATAATGAATGGTGTTTAGAAAAAGCTATTTTCACTCAGGTCACTATGCTGCTCATTACTGTCTCATGTTTAATGTCACGTCTCGTGACGTAAGGGAGATAGGGACGGATGCAAGTGCAGTAGGAACAGTTTTATTTAATGAGAAACACAGGCAGGTAAATCCAAAACGTGATCCAAAACATGCGAGAGGTCAGGCGATCGGCAAACAGGCCTACACGGGGCAAGGCAGGAAACTATGTCGTGGTCACCGAAAACAGGTCGAGATACAAAACATGAAACATAAACTATGACTATGAACTGGGAGCGGAGAAACCAGCGTTAACTACACAAACGAATCTAAACATGAAACTTGACATGAACTCAGACAGACAGACAGACAAGACAAGACAATCCAATCCAATCCAACCCAATCTAATCTAATCTAATCTAACATTCCACGCTGTGTGCTGGGAGGCGCGCGGTATATACACACAAACATAATCAGCCTCGTAATGGCTGACGGCTGAGGGCAATTCAGACACACGTGAAACAATAGCCAATGACAGAACAGGGAGGAGACATAACAAACATAACAAATGCACGTGTCCAAATGTCACGAATGTCACCAAAGGAAAAGCAGGTGCTCGCGCACCTTGCTCGTCCACGCGCGCTCACATGTTCTAACGCGCGCTGCGTTCCTATGAGGAAAAAAAAACCCGATCTCAGTAGCACGTACAGGTAAATGAACACATTCAGGCTTGGACTGTGCAACGTACTGAAACATTTCTCTGAAAAAATGTCTATGAGGATGACTGTCGAGTGGAATACTGAAAACTGGCATGGCTTTTAAAGTTCAAAGATGTTCTCTTAAAGCTAAGACAATATAGAAGGTTCATTCAGTCTTCCCTTTCTTCTGAAACAGGTGATCCTATCACAGAGCAGGACAGAGTCAAAAGGGAAATGAAGATCTGCAAGGCTGGATTACATGGTCAAAGTAGAAGTAGAAGATCTTGCTGTTGCAGATTCGGCAATCATCAGATTTTCTCAACAAGAAACGCACAAGGGAGAGATTGCTGCCTTGCAAAATGGAAGATCTGGAGTAAAGAGCAGCTGTGATATTCATAACCTTCATCCAGTGTTGATGGATGGTGTGCACAAAGTTGGTGGAGGACTTAGTAGAGCAGCGATGCCAGAAGAGATGAAACATCCTGTTATCTTGTCAAAGGAACACCATGTATCCAAACTCATCTGGCCACATGTTCATAAAAACTAGGTCATGCTGGAGGAAACCACATGTCAACACTTCAAAAAAGGTAATGAGTTATAAATTGAAACTCTGCCTGTAGAAAAATCATTTCAGAATGTTTGTTTGTCAGCGTCTACAGGGCAAGATGGGAGAATAAAAAATGGCTGAGACTCATGCATTAAAGTTTAATAATGGCACAAATTTCATTGGAGCAGAAAGAGAGCTCCAGACAGCTTTGAACACACTGGATCATGACTAAATCCAGCTTACATGTTTCTATCTGAGGGACTCAAATGGACTTTAATCCCCCTGCTGCATCGCATCACAGTGGCGTGTGGGAGCGGCTCATTCATCTGGTAAAGAAGGTCCTGTACTCCACTCTCCAACAACAATCGTTGGATGATGAGAATTTTCACTCCATCCTTTGTGAAATTGAAGCTATTCGTAATGACCTCCCCATCACAAAGCTTCTGATGATTTAAACAACTTGGAAACTCTTACACCCAATCACATTTTACAGCTGAGATCAAAACCACCTCTTCCACCAAGGCTTTTTAAAGACAGTGATCTGCACATAAACACGTAAAGAGCGACAAGTCCAATACTTGTCTGATCTTTTTTGGAAAAGGTGGGTCAGAGAATACCTTCCACTGCTCCAGGAATATCAGAAATGGACGAAACCACACAGAAGCTTTGCTGTTGGTGATATTGTGATCATCATGGATCCAGCAGCTCCATGGGGTTCTTGGCTACTTGACAAAATAACTCAAACATATCCTGACAGTAGAGGACTAGTACGAGCTGCACAACTCAAAACTAAAACAGGATTACTGGACAGACCTGTGATTAAAATCTGCCTGTTTTTAGAAGACACTGAGGACTGATCTTTAAAGTAGATATACACACATACATATTCCGGCTCCTTTGCTAATTTAAAGGATTGTAGTTGCACACCAACAATTATGGGGTCGGTGTGTAGGAGCCATTGTAGATACAGGTGTATCTAAAAAATTTTTAATATTGTAGAAAAGTGTTTTTTTTTCATAATTTAATTCAAAAAGTGATGCTTTCATATTTTCTAGATTCATTACACAAAGTGAAATATTTCAAGCCTTTTTTTTCTTTTAATCTCAATGAATACGGCTTACACCTCATGGAAATCAAAAATCCAGTATCTTAGAATATTAGAAAAAAAAATTATAATACAGAAATTCGACCATCTGAAAGGTATGTTCATTTATGCACTCAATACACGGTCGGGGCTTTAATCCTTTTGCACAAATTACTGTATCAATGTGCCGTGGCATGGAGGCGATCAGCCTGTGGCACTGCTGAGGTGTTCTGGAAGCCATGGTTTCTTTGATTATTGTATTATAAGTTCGTTATTCTAATATTTTGAGATTTTTGATTTCCGTGAGCTGTAATCCAAAATCATCGAGATTAAAACAACAACAAAAAAACGCTTGAAATATTTCACTTTATGTGTAATGAATATAAAATATACGTAAAAATAAATTTTTCCACAATGTAAAATTTTTTTTAGATGCACTTGTAAATGTATGTGTAATGCATGTATTTTGAGGCTGTCACCACTGGGGGGCAGTATATGCATGGAAAGGGGTATTATCAGGTGATTATATGATATCAGATATACCCAGCTAACAATTTTTGGTTCTCAGAACATACATTTTTAAGGTTTGTTTTTTGTTAACCAGGAACGTTTTATTTATGGAAATAGAAAGATATAGTTTGGAAAGATAGGTTTGCAGTATGTTCCCCTAATGTTCTCTTAATGTTCCCATGATGTTTTGTTAATGTCCCCATAATTTGATGAATGAGAACTGAAATCTACTCAAAGTGTCTGAATAAACTTTCATAATCTGTTTGTAAAAACCTTGCTGATGGACCTACTTGATATGAATCACAATTCCCAACTCAGTGGTACAGGTAGTAAAACTTGAGGTAAAGTTCTCCAGTTCAACATTCTCAACTCAGCTAGTAGCCTATTTTTTATTGAAGGCTGTGGTAATTTACCTGCCAATGTATGACTTGATCAGATAAAAAGTTGGATTTATCATAAAACTTGCCTCAGGTGTTTCCATTGTTTGCAGGACTACCAGAGCATAAAATATAAAACTTTTTGGCTAACATGAGACTAGGCTAGTTTGGTGTCAAGCTAAGCTAACTATGCTATCATTGTATGGGTTTAGCTGCTACAGAACCATGCAGAGTACATTATCTATCCTTGAGTAGCTGCTCCCAAACTTATTCTTCTGGTCAGATTAAAACGTACGCTTCAACTGATGTTTGTCGTTTCTTTTATTGCATTCCTTCACAACTTAAGCGCATTCAATCACCGTCAAACACCGTGAAAAACTGAAATAAAGTACATAACACATTCTCACATGAGCATATTGTACATAAGCATGTTCTTAAGAGTCCATGAGTATTCATTCATCTTGCTCACATATTAAACTAGCATTAATGGCCTTAGGAAAAATTTGCACTATTACACTACAATACAAACATGACACGCACAACATCACAAACCAACATACCGTGTGCGCCTTCCGACCAGAACTCTAGGAGTAGCTGTAACGCTTTACTGTTTAATTATTCTCTTCTTTAGCATCTAACTCCGTGTACAGCGTAGCACCAAAAACTGCATGCACATTTTCGCACTGCTATTAGTTAGGCTAATCACATGACCACAGTAACTTAAATTCAATGCAGCTCACTAGTTTAACCTGTAGGTGTCACTATTTCTGCAACCCTTGTAAAACAAAACTCACATAGGCAAATTATTATTAATATTTACATTGCATTATTGTAATAACAACAACATAACAAATAAATACTTTAAAGGCTTAAAGAAAGAAAAGACCCATACATGTTTTCAGCGACAGCTACATCATGTTCACGTAAACTGGAACTCATACAGACATTTACACATCAGAGGATGTTAGTGATTCAGTTTCAGTGCCTTTACTGGCTAAAAATAAATAAAAAATCTCTGTATATCCATTTTTCCCTCACACTGACTGTGAGATGGCTTTTGGCAGAATTGAGAGCTGTCAGCAAATAAAACACAAGTATTTCCACGTATTTTCCTGTAAACCTTGTCTGATTGGTCTCACCTCCATTTACTGAAGATAAAATTACAACACTTTAGTCAGTCAGTCGGGTGGTGGTGAGGGCGTTGGGGCGCTCATCGGTGCCTCCAAGCTGGTGTCGCCCTAAGGACTGCCTGGTTCACCTATGTCTAGAAATGGCCCTGTCGCGTGCCATGACAGTACGTACTGCATTAGATTCAGTACCTACAGCTTGTTGATACAGTGTGTACTGATCAGTATGTGTGTAGTCTGAATACAACCTGGACATACTACATCCGACATGTTGGTGCAGACAGCTTTTCCGTGCCAGTTCCGTTACATTATGGGATAGTGCAGTATCCACAGTGTCCACTGGATCCATACTGCAGAATCAGAAGGTCATCTGGGTATTTCTCGCCTACTGTTTTATGAATACTGAGAATTCTGACATGCTACTACTTTGGTGTACTGCTTTTCACCTACTGTGTAGTAGGGTAGTAGGGATATTCAGCCTATGGTAGTACACCAAAAGTAATAGCACTGGACACTGTGCTATCCCATAATGCAGTGGTTCTCAACCAGGGGCTCCACTGGGGAGGCGCGAAAAAAACACAGACAGGGCATCAGTTGTGTACTCTGTGTATTTTATTGCTTTTCAAATAGAATGAGTATAAATGAAAAACTCAGTATTTTCTCTCCCTCTGTATTTTCTCTTTTCCGGGTACAGGTGGAGTTTAGCTGCCTTTTATCTAGCTGTCACTGCAGACCAGTGTTGCCAACTTAGTGACTTTTCAGACCCCTTTAGCAACATTCTTTTTGCAAAAAAATAAGCACCTAGTGACAAATTTAGCGACTTTTTGGACAAACCTTAGCAACTTTCCATTTGTGGCCAGTACTGTCCTGCAAGCACGAGGTCTCGCTTTCATGCTGCACTCACACCTCCCTCTGAATCTGCTCTGTTCAGTGAGTGGCTGAGAGCCGGAGATTTAACAATGTGATGGATAATGAGACATGCCCTTCTTCCCAATGTGAATGTTTTTAGAATGCGAGACAACTGGAATGCAACATGTTTTACATAGTTCTCTTGTTCAAAGTATTCATAGTATTCAGGAACACTTCATATCATTCATCTTCAATACCTGTCCACTATATAGCTTTATAAATGTCATAAAAGTTATGAAAAATAATTAAAAAAGTACAAAAACACGAAAGCAAAAATAAAATAATCTATCTATCTATCTATCAAAAACATATTATATATATATATATATATATATATATATATATATATATATATATATATATATATATATCACAAAAATGAGTACACCCCTCACATTTTTGAAAATATCTGATTATATCTTTTCATGTGACAACACTGAAGAAATGACACTTTGCTACAATGTAAAGTAGTGAGTGTACAGCTTGTGTAACAGTGTAAATTTGCTGTCCCCTCAAAATAACTCAACACACAGCCATTAATGTCTAAACCGCTGGCAACAAAAGTGAGTACACCCCTAAGTGAAAATGTCCAAAATGTTCCCAATTAGCCATTTTCCCTTGCTGGTGTCATGTGACTTGTTAGTGTTACAAGGTCTCAGGTGTGAATGGGGTTCAGGTGTGTTAAATTTGGTGTCATCGCTCTCACACTCCCTCATACTGGTCACTGGAAGTTCAACATGGCACCTCATGGCATAGAACTCTCTGAGGATCTGAAAAAAAGAACTGTTGCTCTACATAAAGATGGCCTAAGCCATACGAAGATTGCCAAGACCCTGACACTGAGCTGCAGCACGGTGGCCAAGACAATACAACGGTTTAACAGGACAGGTTCCACTCAGAACAGGCCTCGCTATGGTCGACCAAAGAAGTTGAGTGTACGTGCTCAGCATCATATCCAGAGGTTGTGTTTGGGAAATAGACGTATGGGTGCTGCCAGCATTGCTGCAGAGGTTGAAGGGGTGGGGGGTCAGCCTGTCAGTGCTCAGACCATACGCTGCACACTGCATCAAATTGGTCTGCATGGCTGTCGTCCCAGAAGGAAGCCTCTTCTAAAGATGATGCACAAGAAAGTCCGCAAACAGTTTGCTGAAGACAAGCAGACTAAGGACATGGATTACAGGAAGCATGTCCTGTGGTCTGATGAGACCAAGATAAATTTATTTAGTTCAGATGGTGTCAAGCGTGTGTGGCAGCAACCAGGTGAGGAGTACAAAGACAAGCGTGTCTTGCCTACAGTCAAGCATGGTGGTGGGAGTGTCATGGTCTGGGGCTGCATGAGTGCTGCCGGCACTGGGGAGCTACAGTTCATTGAGGGAACCATGAATGCCAACATGTACTGTGACATACTGAAGCACAGCATGATCAGTATGCAGTATTCCAGCATGATAACGACCCCAAACACACCTCCAAGACAACCACTGCCTTGCTAAACAAGCTGAGAGTGAAGGTGATGGGCTGGCCAAGCATGTCTCCAGACCTAAACCCTATTGAGCATCTGTGGGGCATCCTCAAATGGAAGGTGGAGGAGCACAAGGTCTCTAACATCCACCAGCTCCGTGATGTTGTCATGGAGGAGTGGAAGAGGACTCCAGTGGCAACCTGTGAAGCTCTGGTGAACTCCATGCCCAAGAGGGTTAAGGCAGTGCTGGAAAATAATGGTGGCCACAAAATATATTGACAATATATTGAAAATATATTGTCTAATCCGCTGGCAACAAAAGTGAGTATATATATATATATATATATATATATATATATATATATATATATATATATATATATATATATAGTGTTGAATAGATCATAATTATACCTGGTCTCCTCTAATATGGGGGGGGTGCCACATGATAGGGAAGGCTTGGGGGGGCTTTAGTTACAAAAGGTTAAGAACCTCTGCCATAATGCAACAAGACTGGCACGGATGAGCTGTCAGAATCGGCACCAAATAGTATGTCCCATTTGTATTCATGCTTACCACTTACTACTGATCAGTACTGTACTGTATCAACGACCGAGCAGTAGGTACTGAATCAAATGTAGCAGGTACTGAATCTAATACAGAAGGTACTGAATGTAATGTAGCAAGTACTGAATCTAATGCAATAGGTACTGAATCTAATGTAGCAGGTATTGAATCTAATGCAGTAGACCTGTCACAGTATGCCATTTCGGATGCAGTCGCAGTTCTTACCACACAAACACGCTCACACACAACTTATCAACACTATCTTTTATTTATTTATTTATTTATTTATTTATTTTTATTTATTTTTTTTTAAACTAACCACATAACACTCTGATCATGTACTCTTCCTTTCATACCTTCTAAGAAACAGAAAATGTTCATCCATGATAAAAGCCCCCCAAAATATCATGAACTATAATCTGATTCATGCTCTGAAAAAAACTTCACGTCACCACAGACACTCTACAACCCAAAATAACACACAAATCCTGAAGACTTTAGATTCTACACATATGCACTAAAATGAACCAAAAGGTCACTGCAGACTGTAGTGTGATTAGATTAGATTAGATAGCATTGGATTAGATCCACTACATACTGTATGTTGTAACACGTATGCGCCAATGGCAGAAACAGTATGTCACTGTTATCCATCTATGGTTAGGGTTGGGGTTAGTGTTAAGGTTAGAACATCCAGTACGTAGTATATCTAATCTAATGTCATTACACTACAGGATGCAGTGAGGACACACCCAATTAACAGCAATCCATATAAACTATGCTGAAAATAAAAAATATTTAGTCCCCTCTGACACCATTGGAACAGCAGGCCAAGTTATTGTTATTGCTGTAGACTGAAGACATGTGGGTTTGAGATCAAAAGATGAAAAGGACAAGAGAGGTTAGAATTTCAGCTTCTGTTTCCTGGTATTTATATGTAGATGTGTTAAACGACATAGAACATAGCACATTTCTTTCAGACCACCCAATTGGTAGATACTAGGAAATAAAAGCTGAAATCCTAAACTCTTGTCTCATATCCATCTTTTGATCGCAAACCCAAATGTCTTTGGTGTACCGCAGAAACAAATGAATAGGCCTTGCCATTCCAATAGTTTCAGAGGGGACTGTACTGTACGCTCCCACTGATATCATTATTAATGCAACTAACTAACACTATTCTACATATAAATGTAACCCTTACCTTAACTTCAGTAACCAAATAATAATAAAAATTCTCACATGGGCTCAACTCAAATGAACTAACTCACACAACTGATATGGATGTACACTGATCCAACAATCATATCAGAGACTCTTACGAAAATGTTCTAATCACATATTAACCTCATCACTCAGGACATTAGACTTCATCTGAACATATTGTTTTAAGCTGCCACTCACTCTAATGAAGACACAAAGAAAACATTTACTCACAGATCATCACACGGAGTGGACGGAGCTCCATCCTGTCACACTGATGAAGGACTGACTGATCATTGGTCTGTGTTAAAGCCACTACACTTCCTGTGTTCTTACACACAGAGAGAAAGAGAGAAAGACTTCCGTTCTGGCCATGTGCTCTTTTCAGGTGAACCCAGAAATTATAACAACAATTTGAAGAACATAACTTTATTCAACTCCTGAACTTGTGCAGTTCCTCTGCTACTTCACTCAGGTTCATGATTGATCTCAACAAGACATCCAGTGGACCTTTCTGTAAAGCTTTTTATCTCATTTGATTGAATAAGCAATTTAACTCTTTTAAAAGAACGAGGTCTTTTCTAAATCAAGAAACTTTTCTATTCTGTCAGATTTACTTCAGGTTTTGGGTTTGATGCATTCCATAAAGATCAGAAAAGTTCACTGGACATGATGTCAGAACCTCCTATGAAGCTGGGAGGCAGGGCTTCTGCTAGTCACAAAATGGGGTTCTTAAATGTACAACCTAGATGTGATTAGTGAAAGGGATTCTAAGATTTAGATTTTTCCAATAAATCTGTGTGTATTTTCATCCATTATATTTGGATACTACTACTACTACTACTACTACTACTACTAATAATAATAATAATAATAATAATAATAATTCCTTAGATCAATACAAGGCTTTTCTAGGCACTCAAAGCTTTTTGTATTGTGGGGGGGGGGGGCGGGGGGGGGACCTCCTCAACCTCTACCAGTGTGTAGCATCCACCTGGATACACCAGAACACCCAATACACCCAGAACACCCAGAACAGCCAGCTATTGGTGGAGAGGAGAGTGATGTATCCAATTCAGGGATGGGGATTATTAGGGGGCCATGATGGGGGCCAATGGGGGAATTTCACCAGGACACCAGAGATATGCAGAAAAATAAGTGTTCTGGGATTTTTAATGACCATAGGACCTTGGTTTAATGTCTTATCCCAAAGACTGTGCATTAGGACCCACACTGAGCACCCCACAGAGTGAGCACCCCATGCTCTCTTTGCTGCTTCCAGCAGCAAGCTTAGTTTTCCCCAGAGAGTCTTCCATGAAGGTAATGGCCAAACTCACCCCTGCTTAGCTGCAGTGGGAAACCAGACGAGATCTACAGGGGGATATGGCTCGAGCAAATGATAAGATAACAATCTGTAAAGCTTCATGTGAAAGTAGAAGGTGTTTTTCTGGAGATGAACAAGTACTGAGTAATGCTGATGACAGGTACTGAATAAATAGGCTTGAGAAATAAAATGCTATTGAAATCTAAAAAAGTTTTAAATGAAAACAAATTAAATGGAAAAAGTGAAAAGAGTCTGATATGTACTCTGGTAAAAGTCTGGAAAAGCATCACAAAAGAAGGAATTAATAATTTGGTGATGTCAGTGAGCTGCAGGCTTGATGAAGTTATTGCACGCAAGAGATATGCAACCAAATATTAAGTGTTATTTACTTCAGTTTACTTCAACTTATCTGTTCCTACACTTTTGCTCACCTAAAAATTGTTTGGTCTGATAGAAAAGGTTCTATGTTTTATGATGTTTAACACCAAGATGTAAATACCAAGAAATAAAAACTCTAAACTCTTGTCTCATATCCGTCTTTTGATATTAAATCCAAAGGTCTACAGGCGTACAGCAGAAACAAATGAATTGGCCTTGCTGTTCCAATAGCTTCAGAGGGGACTATATGTACTAATATACAAGTGTTTAGATCTTTTATATTTATTAATCCCCATAGTTAATGTGTGTTTAGATCTTTTATATTTATTAATCCCCATCACTAATTCATGTTTTGGTCTTTAATGTATGCTGCAGTGACATCTAACATTATGTTTATCGTTTATTATGTTTAATGTAAATCAGATCTGAAATGACTGACGTGAGATAATGTGCAGTTGTGTACAGTTTTCAGATAAGACTACATAATGAAGCAGGAAGGCTTAAACTGTATCACTGCTGCCATTTAAATGAAAACATTCATAGATTAGCATCTGTACATCTGAGCTCGTCTGTGCTGTGTGAACCTACTGGCTCTACAAGGTACTGCAAGTAAAAACATGATATACAGTGCCCTCCACTAATACAGGCACCCTTGGTAAATATGAGCAAAGAAGGCTGTGAAAAATGACATTTATTGTCTAACCTTTTGATATTTTGTTAAAAAAAATTCACAAAAATTCTCATGGATATCAAACAATTGTAAACAAAACACAGGTTTATCCAAAATATTTATTTTTTAAATATAGGTGTGTAACAATTATTGGCACGCTATTAGTCTATACTTCCCTTAGCCAAGATAACAGCTCTGAGTTTTCTCCTATAATGTCTGATGAGGTTGGAGAATACATGGCAAGGGATCTGAGGACGTTCCTCTATACAGAATCTCTCCAGATCCTTCAAATTTTGCGGCCCACGTTAGTGGACTCTCCTCTTCAGTTCACCGCACAGGTTTTCTATGGGTTTCAAGTCAGGGGACTGGGATGGCCATGGCAGGGCAGTCAGGTTTTCATTTAATATCTGTTGATACTTGAGTCCATGATGCCATGTATCCTAACAAAATGTCCAGGTCCTCTCGCAGAAAATCATCCCCAAAACATTAAAGAGCCACCACCATATTTAACCGTGGGCATGAGGTACTGTTCAATATGGCTACCTCTCTGTGTGTGCTAAAACCACCTCTGGTGTTTATTGCCAAAAAGCTCAATTTTGGTTTCATCTGACCATAGAACTCGATCCCATTTGAAGTTCCAGTAGTGTCTGGCAGACTGAACATGCTTTAGGTTGGTTTTGGATGAGAGTAGAGGCTTTTTTCTTGAAACCCTACCAAGCAACTTGTGGTGATGGAGGTGACTTCAGTTTTGGAGACTTTCTGACCCCAAGACGCAACTAAGTTCTGCAATTCTCCAGCTGTGACCCTTGGAGATTTTTGGCCACTCGAACCATCCTCTTCACATTGCGGTGAGACAATATAGACACATGTGCAATTCCAGCATTTCCAGTTGACTGGAACTTCTCAGATATTGCCCTGATGGTGGAAATGGGCATTTTCAATGCTCATATTTACCAGTGATGCCGATATTAGTGGAGGGCACTGTAACAGCAATGAATGTGGCTTTACTGAGGTACTGAGCTTCACATATGAAAAGAAAGTTATCATTATGTTTTTTATTAAATACAGTGAGGGAAAGAAGTATTTGATCCCCTGCTGATTTTGTACGTTTGCCCACTGACAAAGAAATGATCAGTCTATAATTTTAATGGTAGGTTTATTTGAACAGTGAGAGACAGAATAACAACAAGAAAATCCAGAAAAACGCATGTCAAAAATGTTATAAATTGATTTGCATTTTAATGAGGGAAATAAGTATTTGACCCCCTCTCAATCAGAAAGATTTCTGGCTCCCACGTGTCTTTTATACAGATAAGGAGCTGAGATTAGGAGCACACTCTTAAAGGGAGTGTTCCTAATCTCAGCTGGTTACCTGTATAAAAGACACCTGTCCACAGAAGCAATCAATCAATCAGATTCCAAACTCTCCACTATGGCCAAGACCAAAGAGCTCTCCAAGGATGTCAAGGACAAGATTGTAGACCTACACAAGTCTGGAATGGGCTACAAGACCATTGCCAAGCAGCTTGGTGAGAAGGTGACAACAGTTGGTGCGATTATTCGCAAATGGAAGAAACACAAAAGAACTGTCAATCTCCCTCGGCCTGGGGCTCCATGCAAGATCTCACCTCGTGGAGTTGCAATGATCATGAGAACAGTGAGGAATCAGCCCAGAACTACACGGGAGGATCTTGTCAATGATCTCAAGGCAGCTGGGACCATAGTCACAAAGAAAACAACTGGTAACACACTATGCCGTGAAGGACTGAAATCCTGCAGTGCCTGCAAGGTCCCCCTGCTCAAGAAAGCACATATACATGCCTGTCTGAAGTTTGCCAATGAATATCTGAATGATTCAGAGGACAACTGGGTGAAAGTGTTGTGGTCAGATGAGACCAAAATGGAGCTCTTTGGCATCAACTCAACTCGCCGTGTTTGGAGGAGGAGGAATGCTGCCTATGACCCCAAGAACACCATCCCCACCATCAAACATGGAGGTGGAAACATTATACTTTGGGGGTGTTTTTCTGCTAAGGGGACAGGACAACTTCACCACATCAAAGTCTTGGGTACCGTCGGTACGTGTACCGTCAAATCTTGGGTGAGAACCTCCTTCCCTCAGGCAGGGCATTGAAAATGGGTTGTGGATGGGTATTCCAGCATGACAATGACCCAAAACACACGGCCAAGGCAACAAAGGAGTGGCTCAAGAAGAAGCACATTAAGGTCCTGGAGTGGCCTAGCCAGTCTCCAGACCTTAATCCCATACAAAATCTGTGGAGGGAGCTGAAGGTTCGAGTTGCCAAACGTCAGCCTCGAAACCTTAATGACTTGGAGAAGATCTGCAAAGAGGAGTGGGACAAAATCCCTCCTGAGATGTGTGCAAACCTGGTGGCCAACTATAAGAAACGTCTGACCTCTGTGATTGCCAGCAAGGGTTTTGCCACCAAGTACTAAGTCATGTTTTGCAGAGGGGTCAAATACATATTTCCCTCATTAAAATGCAAATCAATTTATAACATTTTTGACATGCGTTTTTCTGGATTTTTTTGTTGTTATTCTGTCTCTCACTGTTCAAATAAATCTACCATTAAAATTATAGACTGATCATTTCATTGTCAGTGGGCAAACGTAGAAAATCAGCAGGGGATCAAATACTTTTTTCCCTCACTGTATACTATATACTCATGAAGTCAGGGTAAATGTGTATAATGTTTAATGATCTAACCCTTTTATTTATTACAGTATTTGGTGAAATGAACTTGACTGGTTTATATCTGTGTGAAGCTGCTTCATTCACAATAATATTATATTCTCTTTTTCTTATTTCATTATTCATTACAAGTCATCTGGACCTCCCATAGAAGTTTGTGTGACAGAAGACAAGACAGCACTCACACTCCGCCCCATCTAGTTAACTTCACATCATCTGCCCACACACGCAGTAGTTTAATCATTGTCTAGATCAGCGTTTCCCAACCATTTTTCAGTCAAGCCACCCTTTGAAAATTAAAAAAAAATTGTGGCTCCCTACACAAGCACTAATGCTAGACAGCGTTAAGCCTGGTTTATACTCGACGCATCCACAATAGCGCGAGGGAGGGTGAGGCAAAAATGATGTCATCACGGAGTGGGCGGTCGAGTGCGTTGAGTGCACGAGGCCTCGTTTCTCATGTCGGTTTGCACGGCATTTTTTGTAACTTGCTGGATCAGAAAATTAATGACTTTGAGGCGACTCTTACCAAAAGGTACAATTGCACAGGCTTCTCTATGATCCATCCATGCAGGACCATAGAGAGAGCCAGATGGCAAAAAATCCATGGAAAGGTTTTTTAAAATAGTGATTTCAGTGTGCTTTGTACATACTGTTGATAGAATAAAGCCAATGCTGAAAGTTTTTTTTTGGGAGTGCACCATGTTTTCATTCATCAGTATCTTCACAAATAAACACAGTCACTACACTACACCTTCAGACACAGTGATTAAACCTCATTCTCTTGTCTTTATACACAGAGACGTTTAGACTGATGGGTGAACATACAGAGTGATCATTCTGTAATAACTTTCTTTTGTCTCTATAAATAAAGAGACATTTACACTGATGGGTGAACATAATAATCACCTGATTTTGTAAATATGAGAAATTACATTTGCAGGAAGCTCCCACTTTTTGCTGATATCTACTGTAATTGCTAACATTTACAAAATGAGCCTACAATAAATAATAAATAAGTCTATATAATGAAAGTAAAGGTCGATGTTAAATAAAAATCATAATGAAATTAATAAAATTTAAAAATTGTTATAAAAATAGTTTTATACATATTCTCATTTTTATAGCTATATTTTTGTTGTGGTAATGTGATAAATGATAATCTCAAGGTTTACTGGGTTTTATATGATTCTTATATGATTCTTTGTTCTTTTTTTCACACTGTGGGTTTTAGTGAAGTTTACTGAAAACAAACATCAACAACAATTACAACAATTCCTCCTCCACATTCAGCAACTCCACGGGAGACGCCATGTGTGTAAACGTTGCTATGGTTGTTCAGACAAACTACTTCTTCTCTCACCTACTTCCTGTTGGTTTATAGGACGATTACTCAGCGTCGCCCCCTTTCGTTTAAAATAATATTACAACCGCGAGCTCGTCAAGTATAAACGCCTCGTGCGTTTGTGGAGATGCGCGCGCAGGCAGTGGAGGCTCGCGCTGCGGAGTCAGGCGGAAGTATGAACAGGGCTTTAGCTCCATGAGGATGAAGTTGCTGGACCAGAAGCATCTGGAGCTTTTCTTTTAAGAAATCTGTCCATATTCTTTTGCACTACACACGCATCGTCACACGCTAATTATTAGGATAAAACACATAGACTGATGTTGACGTGCTGCTGACAGGTCAGAGAGGGGGAGGGAATTATTATTATTTATATATATTTTTTATTATTATTGTTATGCACGTGTGTCTGTCTTATTATTTCTGTGTCTGTGTTATTATTTCAGACATCAGATATTGATCATATATCGGCTATTAAATGTTTTATAGCTACACAATTTAGCATTTTAGAAATGTTTGAAGGATTTCTACACGGCACCCTGCTCTCATCAGATGGTACACCAGCTGGAAAACACTGAAACAGACTGCACACGTGGGTCTGCGCTACAGCTCCATTTCACACACACACACGCACACACACACACACACACAGGTTTTTATCACATATTACTTCTCCCTGCTGATCCACATCCCCAATAATCACACTACACACACCAGATAAGTTTAAAACAGAACATCTTTATTTACGTGTCTGTATATTTGTATAGTCTGTCTTTGTTTGTGCTGTAGATTGTCCGCGTCCGTCTTCCGGGTCCAGTCCGCCGAGACTACAGCAAGAGGGAGGAGATAAACTCCTGTCCTATTTCTGCACCAGTGTTTATGTGTCTGGGGGAAAAGGGGGACTTTTATTGAAATGAACATGAGGAAGGTGGTTAATATGTGTGTATGTTCACATTATGATCATATTATGTTTATATCTGTATGTTTATGATGATGTATACTTATCTTTATGTGTGAGATTGTTGTGTTCAAACTTACGTGATATTTATTCTTTATAATGGTTCATGCCGAATGGGCGGAGCTTCCGCTTTATAAGCGGGCTGCTTCCCTACATGCGGCGGCTGATGGAAAGTCCGATTAATTTCCACGAACCGGTTCTTTCGGACAGTTTGTTTCAATGAACCGGTTCATCGGTTCCTTTACGTCATCAGACAATGGCGTCACTACATATATCTTTTCTAACAACTCAGTCATGTTGCATCAATGAAACCTTCAGATAAAGTCGTGTGTGTGAACGCATATTGCTGATTATTGCCTTTTATTCACTTAAGTTAATGGTGGTTGTGGTCATTAACCATTAGTATTTCCAAAAAAAAAACAAAAAAACAAAAACAACACACAAATTAAAAACAAATGTAAAATGTACATTTTCAAAGACATAGAATTTAATAATGCGTAGACTTTTCTATAATGAATTATACCCAGAAGATGGCACTGTTGTAATCTTTTGACAAGTGCGTAAAGGTAATAAAATGACCCCTTTATACAGAAAACACATGAATGCATTTTTTTTGTTGTTTTGTTTTTAAATTTGCAATATCTTACAGTAGACTTTATTCACAGTCTGTGTGATGCAGGATTGATAAAATATTTCCTCATCTGAAATTTTTCATGCTCTCTGTTTAGCTTTAGCCACTTTTTAAACATAATATTAATGAGAAACAGAGCTGATGATTTCTACTGCAATGCAGGTATTTTTCTTGTAGAGTACAACAATAATGATGCATGAGAATGAATTTATGCATTGTTTCATAGGACGTCATCACTTGTAAAGCAACTGGAGGTTAATCAGTGAATAACGCCCCTTAATAAAATAGAGCTGCTTTGTATACATGTATATTTTAATGCAGGGTATCATTTGTGTGACCTAAAAGTACAACTGTAATTGCTGAAATGCTTACAAATTTAAACCAAAGAAAAAAAGTACATTAAAATACCAAGTAAATAAATTGAGAGATTGCACTGTACTGAGCACCTCTAACTTTACATATACTGATACTGCTTATGTCCACATGGATGGAGATGAGTACAAACGTTTGCTGGAGATAAAACTGTACACTCTATGCACATGACTTTTCTAACAGGCTTGTTACAGTGCACTAAAAATACATTAAAACGATAGTTTCTGGAAGATGTGCGACATTACAGACACATTTGGTGCACACAGTTTAGGGCTTGTGATAGATATTCATCTTCTTGTGGTTTGTGATATCTGCATGCATTTATTTAAAGTGTTGCTTAATACAATGAAACCATGAAGTGATATTTGTTATGATGAAATGATACATGATCTTTCTAACTGTAGGCTGGAGATTGTGGTTGTACCGTGTGGTGGAAAATACATCAGTGTATCTCTGTATGTGATCTTAACGACTTTCAGTTCTGTAGGTGTGAATTGCACACAGATGACATGATGAAGCCCCTCACATGAGTGAAAAAACATTTTCAAGAATAAAAGTTCAGTCACATTGACTTATTACTCTTACTATTACTACTAAATCCTTTTGCTTTACAACCAGTCCTAATAGTGGCACAAGTAATCAATAAAATACACCCTGTAACTACTTTTTAATGCTGTCCATACACACGTTCTTAACCCCCCCCCCATGATGAACTTCTCTCTCTCTCTCTCTCTCTCTCTCGTCTGTTCAGTTGTGTGTTCACTCCTCCAGCACCTGTAAATGAACATTTACAACTGTTTTAGATTTTAGTTCCTGAAATTATTAAACTTTGGTGTTTTAAGCCAACAGCAAATCATTAAGGAACATTTAAAAGGCAATGCAAATTTATATTTCAGTATATACAGTAATTATTAAATATGAAGCAGTAAATAGTGATTGCTTATTTAAGGAGAAACTGTCATGTATGTTATTACACTGCAATATTTGCACTTCTTATAGTAGAATTTCTCTTAACTGCACTGACACTATAGGAGTGTCCGTGTACTATACGAGGAGGAAATTTCATGAAAATGCATCAAAGATGTGATTTTAAACCACTTTATCTTTTATTAACAGAAATGTTACTAGGGTATTTTCCAAAAAAATTGGATTGGCAGTAGAGTCAACAATTGATGATTGATTGATGTCGTCTTGAACAAGAGACACGGGCTTGTTTAATCCACACACTGTATTCCACAGTAGCTAATGATATATCAGCAAAAACTAGTCTTTGTGAATGTAAAATTATAGGGCCAGGTAGTGGTGGGAGATATATACATATAGTACAAATAAAAAGTGTATTAAATCCAGTTTCTACTGTGAAAAACTGTGAAGGCAGCTGATTTATTTGTCATAATATGCATTATACGTTCAGCTGTGGGATCTGGTTGCCATAGGGTTGTTTATTTTTTTTCTATAGACTGAGGTTTATTTGTTTTCCTAAATTTGTTTAGAAGTTTTCTTTAAAAGTAAAGATCAACCCCAGGAAATGAAAGTACTAGAGGACTCTCTCTCTTTGTTTACTGAGTGTTTGAGCTGTGAGAGGAACCAGAATGCACATCTCTATTTTCTACTGCTAAGAGCTATAGAGCATTTCTACAGTTGACTCACTTCCGCTGTGATTACATCATGATACCCAGCAGCTGGTAAGGCTTGCAGCAACAGGAAGAGAGGATGCTGGAGCTGCTTTTTGACATTATTTGCTATTAGAATTGCTTTAGGTGTAGTAATTTAGGAAGTTGTTAGGAATCTAACTGAGGCTGTAGCATTTATATTACACTATTTATATTTATAACTGTTTATAACTCCGACTGAACTCCTACTGAGCAAGGCACAAAACTTGAACTAGGGTTTCTATACAATTCTAAGATCTCTCTAAGTATTTCTATCTCAATTTGAGATTTGTAAATAGAACAGATTTTGTCTTACCTATGTGCTCTGCTTCAGCTGTGAGTAAACAGTTTCATACTCTACACTGGCCTTCACTAGATGTAAACAAGAAACGCTGAATTAATGTCATCAATGCCATCTCAACTGTTAAATAGACATGAACTAAATGAACTGGTTAATAAATCAGAAAACAATAAAAAGTAATGTACATGCAGATTTATATAAATATGTACAGATAGCTTTACCTTGATTTTTCTTTGCTTTTTTCTGTGGCATGAGTTGAAGCTCAGTGTAAATCACATCACTGAGTCCAGCATCATCATCTGCAGTGACAGTGAACAGAACAAAACAAACACAGATAACATTTTAATCTGAATCAACCTTTGTAAAAAAAAAAAAAACAAGAAAAAAAAAAAAAAAGAAATCAGTGTGGAGAATTACAGGTGCATGATGGGATGTAACTGAACACAGATATATTTTAAATGTGGAGCTTATAGTCACTTCTCCTTGTTATGGGTTTGAACTACATGTTCAATTATTATTTTTTTTTTAAACTTGAAAAATTTTGTATGCACATTTACTGATGCTTAGTGTGTGTAATTATATATATATATATATATTATATATATATATACATACACACACACACACATATACACACACACTGGCACCTGTCAGGAGTGGGATATATTAGTCAGGAAGTGAACAATCAGTCCTTGAAGTTGATGTGCTGGAGGCGACTTTGACAAGGGCCAAATTGTTATAGCTAGACGACTGGATCAGAGCATCTCCATAATGCAGTGGTTAGCATCTACCAAAAGTGGTCTAAGGAAGGACAACCAGTGAACCGGCGACAGCATCATGGGCGCCCAAGGCTCACTGATGCATGTGGGGAGCAAAGGCCAGCCTGCCTGTTCTAATCCCACAGAGGAGCTACTGTAGCACAAACTACTGCTGTAAATGTTAATGCTGGCTATGTTAGAAAGGTGTCAGAAAACACAGTGCATCGCAGATTGCTGTGTATAGGGCTGTATAACAGCAGACCAGTCAGAGTGTCATGGAAGAAGGTGGCCTGGTGTGATGAAGCACTTTTTCTTTTACATCATGTGGACGGCCAGGTGCGTGTGCATCGCTTATCTGCGGAGGAGATGGCACCAGGATGCACTATGGGAAGAGCGCAAGCCAGTGGAGGCAGTGTGATGCTCTGAGCAATGTTCTGCTGAGAAACCTTGGGTCCTAGCTTTCATGTGGATGTTATGTTGACACATACCACCTACTGAAACATTGTTGCAGACCAAGTACACCTTAATGGCAACGGTATTCCCTAATGTGGCCTCTTTAGGGAAATAAAATAACACGAAAAATAACCGTTATTTCTAATCTTTTCAGTCAAATACTGTGCTGCAAACATCAATGTTAGATTTATCTTGTCAGTACTGGCAAGTGACCATGGTATAACCGCACATCGAGTGGTTCTTTGCCTCCACGTAGTGTATTAAAATCGTGTAATGTACACCTAGCCATGGATTATCCCTTACACATGTGGTATTATGTAGAATATATTATATAATAAACAGGTTTTAGTAGTTTCTTTCTTTCTGAGGTTTATAGTGGAACTGACACCTAGAATGGGAGGTGCATGCAGATTTTTAGTATAGTAGATGATTGAATGTACTGTAGACTGTAAGTGTTTTTATATATAAAATGTGAAGTTGCAGTATAAAAATACTCCACCTTTATTCTTGTATGACTCCTTTTTCTTCATGACCTGTGTATAAACAGCCCCACTGAGTTCAGCTGCAGAGTCACCTAATCACAGTGCAATGTGATCGTCACTACAGGAGATGTATTTACTGTATGGTGTTAATCTGAGATTTATTCCTTCTAGTGTAAGTGGAAATATTTGACATGAAATAAAGAAATCTCTCTTTTACTTGTGTTCTCCACAGCGGCATAAATGTGCACATCTACAGAAAGGAGTGCAAATAAAGAATAAACAGGAGAAATTTTCAGACAATTTTGAAAACAATTCCACTGAAATTAACATTGTTAAATTAGCTTGTTAGTAAGAACATAATCTTATATTGAATTACTGTATATGTAGTGAGGTGTGCAGTGACTAAAACGTCATCCTTATTAACTACATGGCCAATGGGCTCTCTCCCTACCATAGTATATAAGCTGTTGTTTAGGCCTCACGGAATGCGTCATGATCGAAAACCCACGCCTTCTTTTCGTTGCTACGGACTACAGAGGTATGTGGTTTTAGCTTTGTTGCTTAGCTGTTTGATGCTAGCGTTGTCCACTTATCATGCGATTTATTTATTTAGTGTGACGTTAGGCTACCGAGACTGTGCATGTGTGGTGTGCCGTCAGGGCTCTCAGCTGTGTAGCATGGTAGTTTAACGTAGCTCCGGTCGGAGCACCAGCTGTTGCCGTCACAACTATTAAAGACGCTATCATGATTTTCGGATGTTCCATCGTGAGTATCATGTCATCGGATCACGGTAGGTAAATCGTTTAGTTCTATTACTCGAGCTAAACTCTATTGCATGCATTCCTAATTGAGGTTGTAACACCTGTTTTTCTTAGGGTCCTTGATTTTGCATGCGTTAAGGCGGGCTGAGTGAGATGTGGTCATATCGGTATAACTCCTCCCCCTCATTCGTGGAGCCACGTTGCTGCTTGGTTGCTTTGGGGCTGCTTGCTGTTTGGTTTTGCTGCTTGATGCTCCGATTTGGTTTTATTTTGTTCTGCTTTGTTTCGTTATTTTGTTTTGTGTTGGTTACTGTCACTAAGATCAGTTTTCTTTAACTGTGTTGTAACAGTCTTTATCAGTTATGCTGATACTGCTATGTGGTACTAGTGGTTTTGGTCAGTCTTGGTAAACTTGCTACCTGTAATCAGTTTGAGTGTGAGGTTGTGTGTTTTTTGTGACAGTAAATTTGTCTTTGTTTTGTTTTATTCTGTTTGTCAGATTTGAGCGCATTATAATTGATTTTGTGTGTTTCTGTTGTCTCCTTGTAGGAGCTGAGTGCTTCCTGAGGCTGGGAGGAGTTCTTTGCTGCACCTTTGTCTTTACTTAATTAAGGGTCGTTATTATTGCTGTGTTTATTCTCGGTGAATTTTGAGGGTATGATTTTGATTAGTGGGGTGCTTTTGCCTTTTGTATAGCTGGTGCTGTCGTACTAGCCTGCCCTTCATACAGGAAGCCTCAGTCCTCCTATGATTATTGTTAACTTCCTCTTGTGACTGTTTTATTTGACCAATGCCTGACTGCGTTGGATGTTGTTTCTTTTAAATAATTCTTGACCAGTCTTTTTAACTTTAAAATAAAATGTATTCTTGTATGGAAACCCATGCCTCTTGCCTGTTCTAAGTGGAACGTACTTGCGTGTCTTTATTTGGGTTATTTTCCCTGTTTTCTCCGAGTGGCATAGTTGGTACAAAAACGAAACAAATGAGCCGCATAGCTACACGTGGCGTAGTTGGCAGGATTTATGAGGATCTCCATAGTATAGTTAGTTGTTGCAAAAAAAAGAGCACATTGCTACATATACATAAGGAAAGTATGCATTATGTGACACGTTGTCTGACCGGTCTGAAGTGGAGTGTGTCCTGACTGAGAATCCTCAGCTCCTGACTGACTCGGGTTCTGGCCTGGTGTCTGATTGCTGTTCTGCTGTATGTCTCTGTCCTTTCCTGTATGAGAAGACGGAAATTCATTTGCTCAATTTATAAACCATACAAACTTTATTTTAGAGAATGCTTATAAGTTAGTGTATATGTCGCTGAAATGTACCAACAGAAATTACAAGCCACTAAATGTGTAAGCAACAATTGGTCTCATTTATGAAGCTGGATATGAACAAGTTTATTTGAAAATCATTCACAGGAGCCTTTTCATACATAATGTGTTACTCATGAGAATCCAGTTAGTTTAGAAAACAATAGTGTATCCTACAAGAGCTCTTGAGTGCTGAGACGGATGTACTTGCAGAATAAAGTTTAATAAAGCAAAACATACACAAATCAATACAGACGAGGCAGGAGAGCATACTTGACAAAGTGGGAGAAACAAAGCCAGACACAGTGAGGTGCGAACAGTGACTATATACAGACTGGCGCTTTTTAACCAGAAAGAGAGTCAGGTGCGGGTGGTCATGTGACTGGTACAGACTTGTGGTGGCTGCTGGGATTTGAAGTCCACAATCCCTTCTGGGAATTCATATAACACTGTCATAAATGCACTTGATTCAATTTACAGCTGATTGGAATTTATCATGCACATGAGTATGAAGAAAATCAGCAATGCTAAGACTTGTGTAAATCTAGTGAGATTTTTTTTTTATTAGATTGGCCTACAAAAACATTTAGACAAGTTGAATTTGATAAAGATTAATAAATGAGCACCAAATTGTGCAATTGTAAGTGCACTGTGTCCCAATTAGTATTCTTTTCCTATTTTTATTAGTTTGGTAACTATTTCTTATTTAATAGAAGCATTGTAGCTGAATGATAATTAAGGATGTGTAAAATCCTGTGTAACGAGAGAAATTGAGTGTCAGATACCAGTCATAGACCATTTTGTTAACATGTTTATTTCCATGTTAGTGTAACGTATACTATTTCATGTTTTATAGACTAAGCTTTGTAGAAGTACTGATTATATTAAGCAATTTAGTGAAAACTAGTTATCAGACCTTTGATGGATTTGTGCCACCAACGCAGGATCAGTAAAAGGATGATGAACAGCAAGGCCAAACTCAGTCCCACAGCCACAAATACTATATCAATACTGGATCCAGACCCTGAGTCTGAGGAAAGAAAGACACAAACGAAAAAACCTGCTGTCATTACAGTTCGCAAAAATACTAGCCTTGACACTAACGTACATTCTAATAATAGTCCAATTTCTAATCTTCCATTTCTGTTCAGACGGTTTTAAAGAGTGTTTACTAGTAATCTCTCTGAGCCTTTCCAATCATATCTACATTCTCTACTCAGACTGCTCTTCAACGGGCCACTCATAATCTACTACTTTCTGCTGATGCGGGTGCCTTTCCTCTATAAGGATTTCTAGCTTGGTTCATGTTTCCTTTTCTCTCCTGCCCCGTCACACATGATATCCCAGTCCTTGGCCCCCTCCTTTTCACTACAGGTACAGTATATGCATCCACTTGCCCAGATTATTCAAAAAGATCAAAGTATTCACTGTTAAGTAATTAACACTCAGATATATCTCAGCATGAGAGCTATTCTTTCCACATCATTAACTGTATACATTCATGATCTAAAATAATGGATGGACTCCAACGTTCTTAAATTACACGAAATTAAACTGATAAAACAGACATTTTTCTAGCACCCAAAACTCCACTGTTATGAATTCCAGGTATTTCATTTGATATTGATGGCATTACCGTTACACCTTCTGCAAACGTTCACAATCTAGTTATAATTTTTTGATAACACACTTTCATTTGAACTCTGCATTAGGTCACTCAAAACAATCTTTTTTTTTTTTTTTTTATCAGCTCTTATTGATCCTCACTTAGTTTGCTGTAGTCCTTACTCAAACCAAGCACAGATTAGATTTGTACTCTATCATTAACACGGTTTACCCATCTCACAGAGAATCAAACAAACACACTCTTAATTCTCACACAGTACATGATCTCGCCGTAACTCTCTACACCCTGGAGTCTTAGATCCACCAGTACTGATCTACTAGTGGCTCCTAACGACCAGACTGACAAGAATGAGCAAAATGTTTAGTGCCGTAATCCACCTCTAGGCCTTTAACTGCACCTCCTTAATCCTAAAACATACATTTTGTACTAACACTTTTCCTCTTTTTCTTCCTGTTCGTCATTTAATTAACAGCCAGTTTGAGTTTTAGGTGCTACGTGCTACAGAATCAAATTTATTATTATTATTATTATTATTATTATTATTAGTAGTAGTAGTAGTAGTAATCACTGCACGTTTTAATGTTATTTTTACAAAGGGAATCAAATACTTTGAAAGCTGACTGAAAACACTGTGCATATAAACTTTGTTAATAAAAAGAGAATCAAATAAAAAGAAATTCTCTCAAGGCTTCTCACCTCTGACTGAAACCCAGCTTTTCGGTGACTCTCCTCTCTCTGGGTGTTTACAGTGGTAGAAACCTTCATCTGACTTTGAGACAGTACTGATGGTCATCTCTCCTGTAGTCTTGTTCTGCAGGACTGAACCATCTTTATAGAAATCAACACCAGAAGCTGAGGTCTTTGAGTTGCGAGATAAACAATGTAAAGTCAGAGGATGTCCCTCAGTCACAGGATGGACAGGACTGTCCAGGATCACATGACCATCTGTAGGAAAGAGAAAGAAGCCACTGAAATCAGAAAGTGTGTAAAATACAGTAATGATTTTAACACAGAGAGCTACAGTAAATCAGTGGTAGATATCAGAGAGAGTGTACACAGTGCAGCGCTCACAGAGTCTTCATGTGTGAAAGAGAAAATGTGCTTAAATGCCAGTTTTATCAGTAACATTGAGATGTGAAAGCAGCTTTCACTGTAATATTCTTAACATCCTGAAACTAAACTAGTCTTCATGAGTTATTCTTATTTCTGTTTATATTCTTATTGTTAAAACATTGAGAGGAGCTTTTTTAGGTTTACCCTCTGCAGTCTAACTTCTATATGGGGATAATAATTTTATTTATGTAAGTCTAATGTATTTATGCCTCTTCTCTCTCTCTCTCTCTCTCTCGCCTGCTTTGTGTGTGTGAGCGTGTGTGTGTTCTGCTCAATTCTGTCTACCTTGTTCTTTATGCTAGTGATAAAGGTGATACTGACATCCAAAAAGTCTCATCTCTCTGTATACTTTTTTCCTCTTTTTTCTCCTCTGAGTCTGATCTTTGTGTGCAGATGTGTGTATAAACCTCTGTGTCTCAGATCTCTGCAGCCCTGAACACAGCGCTATCTGTTGGTCTTTTGTTAGAATCGACTGAATAAAAACATCAAATCTGTGTCACCCTACACACTGCACTCAGTTTCTTTATAACAATATTATAATTTATTTTCACCAATTCAGTAGATTTTCAAAGTGTTATCTTTATTCCTGTATATTGTACATCTATTACTGGTGAGAACATTGAAGACTCACGGTGCACTGTGATGTTGACAGGATTACTGCGTCCTCCAGATTCAGACTGACACCAGTAAACTCCAGTGTGTGATGTAGAGAGGGAGCTGATGTTACATGTAGATCCTGAAACTGACGAACAATCAGACACTGTCTCACTGTGTGTGTATCCTCTCACTGTCCATCCAGTAGAGTCACTCTGGTCCTCACAGCTCAGTGAGAGAGAGTCAGCAGTAAAGTGTTGAGTTCTGCTGGGATTGATGATCAGAGACACTGGAGGAGATTCACCTGAAACACACACATTATAATTCAGATCTTATTCTGAAAATGAACATGTATTTTGATTTTATTATGATGTTAATTTCAATGTACAGTTTAGTAAACATGTGTAACATTAAAATTACCACAGGACTAATACTTGCTCTGATTAGACAATGATATCCGAATAAAAATCTACTATCAGGTGCTTATTCATCTGCTTCACACATTCCTCACTAAGGAGTTTAAATAAACAGTTATTACACAACACATTAGCACAGATACAACACTTAATATTAATAAATGTACATTTGCTACACTCCAACTCAACTCTATTGTTGATTTATTTCCTCACCAGTGATCCACAGTGGCTGTAGGTTACTGTCCCGTGTGTGAAAGACTGGTTCTCCTCTCTCTGCTCTGCACATATAAACTCCTGTGTGCTTCACAGTAACAGGACTGAGAGTGTAGGAGCCTCCAGATCTTCTGCTGCTGTCTGAGAGGAGCGCTGTACTGTACCTGAGGGAACCCTGACTGTCTCTGGAGGGAACCTCTGTGTACCAGCTGAATGTCCAGCCTGTAGAGGAGTGTTTAACCTCACAGCTTAGAGTCACTGAGTCTCCTTCAGTCAGCCAGCGCAGTGGAGACACACTCACTACTGCCTCTGCTGCATCTGATGGACAACGAATGTAAAAAGAAATAAAATCATAGAGTGGTAATCTTGTTATATATAATTAATGATAAGATAAAACAAACTCACACACTCACCTGATACAGTCAGTGTAACAGCATCACTGGTGTGTGAGGAGTGTGAGCCTCCTCTCTCTCTTCCTCTACAGGTGTATTTACCGGCATGAGATGTTTCAGCACTACTGATTCTGTACTCCTGTTCACTACTGACACCAGAACCATCTTTATTCCAGCTGTAGATCCAGTCAGAGTCCTCTTCATCCTGTATGTCACATCTGAGAGTGACAGTCTCTCCTCTGTACACCTGTTCATCAGGATTTATGGACACCACAGGTTTTGGGAGCGCTGTACAAAGATAGTAAAATATTTCCTGAAATAATTATTATACTTTTGATTGATTGGTTTTCATGAGTGTAGAGAGTTTAGAAGATTTTGGAGAAGAATGTAACATTACACATGTAAATATTTTGGACAAGTTAAAACCACATGCAACAAAAAGTCCAGCGTCTTCAACAGATCCTGATTCTAATCATTTGGTATTGTGATGGATGTATTTATAGTAAAGTATTATTCAGATTTGTTTAATAAAATGAACAGGAGATTCATTTAATCCATTTATTTAACATCACATTTTATTCTGTATAATTCCATGTTTTGGTCATTGGTAAGGAAGCAGAGTGGAGCAAAAGAAAAAAAAATCCTGCAATTACTCGAGATCCTGATGTGATCTGGCTCCAGGTCTCTTATGTATGATTTCCAAAGTGATTAGTCAGCACTTATAGAGACGAAGCAGGTGATTTATTTACAGTGTAGCTTTAAGGCCTCTGGTATCAGACACACACTGTACATTCTTTCTATATTGATCATAATTTAATATTCTGTAGAGTGTTTCAGCACTAATGTCTGTGTTTTAGTTACAGTTATAAACACCATTATGAGTCTGATTAACATGAGTGCTGTGTAATTATAATTTCCATCTTTCTACTACCATGAGATTGATTATCCCTACATAACACTGATATCTGATAGTCTGTATCTCTTATAACAGAGATTCTCTTCCTGATGAACACACACTCAGCGGTACTTTAACTTTTGCTCTACTGTTCATGAATGACAGGCTTTATAAATATCTAAAATATAATAAGAAATAACTTAAAACATGCAGTAAGAGAGTAGAAACCATGACATACCTCTAACTGTAACTGTAACTGTATCACTGAGCTCTGAGTCGTAGTTTCCTCTGCGTGCTTTACACTGATACACTGTTTCTCCTGCATTAGAGACTGTATCATGGAGTGTGTTGGTGTCTTCAGCTACTTGGACTCGATCTTTGTACCAGAGAAAAGTCCATCCATTAGACAGCAGATTACAGTTCAGAGTAACTCTGTCTCCAGTGTAGACGGAGCTCTGAGGATTCACTCTCACAGTCGGTTTGGGTTTTTCTGTTGATATGAAATGATGATGATATTAAAGTTTTCCTCTTTACAACATAAACAAGAGTTTCATCATCTTAATCAGATGATTTGTGTCTAATAATGCATTTATATTCAGCATTTGTTAAACAGTTACAGTTGTGTGACTTTATTACATGGACAACATGGTCTTATAATATCATTATACTCTATATATACTGTACATGGAATTAATTTAATAAATTTTTCATAACTGAACAAACACACTGGAGTTGTAATGAATTCATCTTCATCAAGGTGTGTTCACTATTATGAATGTTGGACGCAGTGAATGTACAACTACACCATTAATCATTACTAGACACAGGATAAGTAACTAAAACATTGTTTTTTTTTCAGAATCTGTGACATTTTAAATAAATCTTATGACTTTAATCCACACTGCATGTAGTGATGTGATGCTGAAGTTAATAAATATTGGTGTGAGGAAGAGATTAACACACACACACACACACACACACACACCCACACCTGACACAGTGAGTGTAACAGTGTTGCTGGTCTCTGAGGTCTGAGAGTCGCTTTTTCTCCGTCCACTGCAGGTGTATTTAGCGCCGAGAGACTCTACAGGAGTGAATGAATATTTCCTGCTCTCAGTGTAGGAGGATATTTGGACACCATCTTTATTCCAGTTGTACATCCACTCAGTGTCTGCATGTCCTCGTATTTCACATGTGAAAGTGACTTCCTGTCCACTGAATATCTGTCCATCAGGCTGCAGAGTCAGAACAGCTTTTGGTCTCTCTGTACAGTTACAACAAATGCATCAAATCAGTCAAACACACGTTTCTCTGACCATCTGATATTTAATCAGTGTGTTTTGTAATGATTATGTGTATCAGTGCATGTTACAGGAGTGTAAGATCAGACATGTACCGATCACTGAGAGAGACACTTCATTGCTATCTGTCGTGAACCGTCCATCAATAGACCCGTAACAGCTGTATTTGTGACTCTGACCTACATTTATAATGTAGTAATTTTCAGCAGATCTGTGACTATAACCACCATCTTTGTACCAGTAGTACGATCCATTTCCTCCTGAAATCCTACATGTAAGTGTAACCGTCTCTCCTCTGAATATTTGAGGTGAATTCGGCTCCACAGACAGAACTGGTTTAAACACTGCTGGAAAAGTCAAAAAGCAAACACACACTGTCAATGTAAACAACTTACATTCTGCATGAAAATGTACAAACAATCTTCTCCACCTTAATACAAATCCAACATGTACACAACATAGGCAATAAAATATGTATAAATCACCTTGAGCTTGTCCGACTCGGATAAGTGAAATAAGCACTAAAAAGGGAAGAGGAACAGAGAATATGATGTAACGCTGACTTGTTTCTTTTCTTTAAGAAGACAAATGAGAACAATGTCATATACTGCAAAAAATCTATATTTAGTTTCACTTCAGCTGTAAGAAATGCAATATATCGACCTGTTTCAATAATGAATGGTGTTTAGAAAAAGCTATTTTCACTCAGGTCACTATGCTGCTCATTACTGTCTCATGTTTAATGTCACGTCTCGTGACGTAAGGGAGATAGGGACGGATGCAAGTGCAGTAGGAACAGTTTTATTTAATGAGAAACACAGGCAGGTAAATCCAAAACGTGATCCAAAACATGCAAGAGGTCAGGCGATCGGAAAACAGGCCTACACGGGGCAAGGCAGGAAACTATGTCGAGGTCACCGAAAACAGGTCGAGATACAAAACATGAAACATAAACTATGACTATGAACTGGGAGCGGAGAAACCAGCGTGAACTAAACAAACGAATCTAAACATGAAACCTGACATAAACTATGACTGACTAACTGACTAACTAACTGACAGACAATCTAATCTAATCTAACATTCTACGCTGTGTGCTGGGAGGCGCGCGGTATATATACACAAACATACTCAGCCTCGTAATGGCTGACGGCTGAGGGCAATTCAGACACACGTGAAACAATAGCCAATGACAGAACAGGGAGGAGACATAACAAAACATAACAAATGCACGTGTCCAAATGTCACGAATGTCACCAAAGGAAAAGCAGGTGCTCGCGCACCTTGCTCGTCCACGCGCGCTCACATGTTCTAACGCACGCTGCGCTGCGTTTCCTATGAGGAAAAAAACTCGATCTCAGTAGCACGTACAGGTAAATGAACACATTCAGGCTTGGACTGTGCAACGTACTGAAACATTTCTCTGAAAAAATGTCTATGAGGATGACTGTCGAGTGGAAAACTGAAAACTGGCATGGCTTTTAAAGTTCAAAGATGTTCTCTTAAAGCTAAGACAATATAGAAGGTTCATTCAGTCTTCACTTTCTTCTGAAACAGGTGATCCTATCACAGAGCAGGACAGAGTCAAAACGGAAATGAAGATCTGCAAGGCTGGATTACATGTTCAAAGTAGAAGTAGAAGATCTTGCTGTTGCAGATTCAGCAATCATCAGATTTCCTCAACAAGAAACACACAAGAGAGAGATTGCTGCCTTGCAAAATGGAAGATCTGGAGTAAAGAGCAGCTGTGATATTCATAACCTTCCTCCAGTGTTGATGGATGGTGTGCTCAAAGTTGGTGGAGGACTTAGTAGAGCAGCGATGCCAGAAGAGATGAAACGTCCTGTTATCTTGTCAAAGGAACACCATGTATCCAAACTCATCTGGCCACATGTTCATAAAAACTAGGTCATGCTGGAGGAAACCACATGTCAACACTTCAAAAAAGGTAATGAGTTATAAATTGAAACTCTGCCTGTAGAAAAATAATTTCAGAATGTTTGTTTGTCAACGTCTACAGGGCAAGATGGGAGAATAAAAAATGGCTGAGACTCATGCATTAAAGTTTGATAATGGCACAAATTTCACTGGAGCAGAAAGAGAGCTCCAGACAGCTTTGAACACACTGGATCATGACTAAATCCTGCGTACATGTTTCTATCTGAGGGACTCAAATGGACTTTAATCCCCCTGCTGCATCGCATCACAGTGGCGTGTGGGAGCGGCTCATTCATCTGGTAAAGAAGGTCCTGTACTCCACTCTCCAACAACAATCGTTGGATGATGAGAATTTTCACTCCATCTTTTGTGAAATTGAAGCTATTCGTAATGACCTCCCCATCACAAAGCTTCTGATGATTTAAACAACTTGGAAGCTCTTACGCCCAATCACATTTTATAGCTGAGATCAAAACCACCTCTTCCACCATGGCTTTTAAAAGACAGTGATCTGTACATAAACGCGTAAAGAGCGACAAGTCCAATACTTGTCTGATCTTTTTGGAAAAGGTGGGTCAGAGAATACCTTCCACTGCTCCAGGAATATCAGAAGTGGATGAAACCACACAGAAGCTTCGCTGTTGGTGATATTGTGATCATCATGGATCCAGCAGCTCCATGGGGTTCTTGGCTACTTGACAAAATAACTCAAACATATCCTGACAGTAGAGGACTAATACGAACTGCACAACTCAAAACTAAAACAGGATTACTGGACAGACCTGTGATTAAAATCTGCCTGTTTTTAGAAGACACTGAGGACTGATCTCTAAAGTGGACATACACATGGCTCCTTTGATAATTTAATGGATTGTAGTTGCACACCAACAATTATGGGGTCGGTGTGTAGGAGCCATTGTAGATACAGGTGTATCTAAAAAAAATTTAATATTGTAGAAAAGTTCTTTTTTTTTTCTCCATAATTTAGTTCAAAAAGTGATACTTTCATATTTTCTAGATACATTACACAAAGTGAAATATTTCAAGCCTTTTTTTCTTTTAATCTCAATGAATACAGCTTACACCTCATGGAAATCAAAAATCCAGTATCTTAGAATATTAGAAAAAAAAAATTATAATACAGAAATTCGAGCATCTGAAAGGTATGTTCATTTATGCACTCAATACGCGGTCGGGGCTTTAATCCTTTTGCACAAATTACTGTATCAATGTGCCGTGGCATGGAGGCGATCAGCCTGTGGCACTGCTGAGGTGTTCTGGAAGCCAAGGTTTCTTTGATTATTGTATTATAAGTTCGTTATTCTAATATTTTGAGATTTTTGATTTCCGTGAGCTGTAATCCAAAATCATCGAGATTAAAACAACAACAAAAAAAAGACTTGAAATATTTCACTTTATGTGTAATGAATATAAAATATACGTAAAAATAAATTTTTCCACAATGTAAAATTTTTTTTAGATGCACTTGTAAATGTATGTGTAATGCATGTATTTTGAGGCTGTCACCACTGGGGGGCAGTATATGCATGTTAAGGGGTATAATCAGGTGATTATATGATATCAGGTATACCCAGCTAACAATTTTTGGTTCTCAGAACATACATTTTTAAGGTTTGTTTTTTGTTAACCAGGAACGTTTTCTTTATGGAAATATAAAGATGTGTTTTGGAAAGATAGGTTTGGAAAGATAGGTTTGCAGTATGTTCCCCTAATGTTCTCTTAAGGCTCCCATGATGTTTTGTTAATGTCCCCATAATTTCATGAATGAGAACTGAAATCTACTCAAAGTGTCTGCATAATCTTTCATAATCTGTTTGTAAAAAACCTTGCTGATGGACCTACTTGATATGAATCACAATTCCCAACTCAGTGGTACAGGTAGTAAAACTTGAGGTAAAGTTCTCCAGATCTCCAGCTCAACATTCTCAACTCAGCTAGTAGCCTATTTTTTATTGAAGGCTGTGGTAATTTACCTGCCAATGTATGACTTGATCAGATAAAAAGCTGGATTTATCATAAAACTTGCCTCAGGTGTTTTCATTGTTTGCAGGACTACCAGACCATAAAATATAAAACTTTTTGGCTAACATGAGACTAGGCTAGTTTGGTGTCAAACTAAGCTAACTAAGCTATCATTGTATGGGTTTAGCTGCTACAAAACTATGCAGAGTACATTATCTGTACTTGTGTAGCTGCTCCCAAACTTATTCTTCTGGTCAGATTAAAACGTACGCTTCAACTGATATTTGTCGTTTCTTTTATTGCATTCCTTCACAACTTAAGCGCATTCAAACACCGTGAAAAACTGAAATAAAGTACATAACACATTCTCACATGAGCATATTGTACATAAGCATGTTCTTAAGAGTCTATGAGTATTCATTCATCTTGCTCACATATTAAACTAGCATTAATGGCCTTAGGAAACATTTGCACTACTACACTACAATACAAACCAACATACCGTGTGCGCCTTCCGACCAGAAATCTAGGAGTAGCTATAACGCTTTACTGTTTAATTATTCTCTTCTTTAGCATCTAACTCCGTGTACAGCGTAGCACCAAAAACTGCATGCACATTTTTGCACTGCTATTAGTTAGGCTAATCACATGACCACAGTAACTTAAATTCAATGCAGCTCACTAGTTTAACCTGTAGGTGTCACTATTTTTGCAACCCTTGTAAAACAAAACTCACATAGGCTAATTATTATTAATATTTACATTGCATTATTGTAATAACAACAACAGAACAAATAAATACTTTAAAGGCTTAAAGAAAGAAAAGACCCATACATGTTTTCAGCGACAGCTACATCATGTTCACGTAAACTGGAAATCATATAGACATTTACACATCAGAGGATGTTAGTGATTCAGTTTCAGTGCCTTTACTGGCTAAAAATAAATAAAAAATCTCTGTATATCCACTTTCCCCTCACACTGACTGTGAGATGGCTTTTGGCAGAATTGAGAGCTGTCAGCAAATAAGACACAAGTATTTCCACGTATTTTCCTGTAAACCTTGTCTGATTGGTCTCACCTCCATTTACTGAAGATAAAATTACAACACTTTAGTCAGTCAGTGGGGTGGTGGCGAGGGCGTTGGGGCGCTCATCGGTGCCTCCAAGCTGGTGTCGCCCTAAGGACTGCCTGGTTCACCTATGTCTAGAAACGGCCCTGTCGCATGCCATGACAGTACGTACTGCATTAGATTCAGTACCTACAGATCGTTGATACAGTGTGTACTGATCAGTATGTGTGTAGTCTGAATACAACCTGGACATACTACATCCGACATGTTGGTGCAGACAGCTTTTCCGTGCCAGTTCCGTTACATTATGGGATAGTGCAGTATCCACAGTGTCCACTGGATCCATACTGCAGAATCAGAAGGTCATCTGGGTATTTCTCGCCTACTGTTTTATGAATACTGAGAATTCTGACATGCTACTACTTTGGTGTACTGCTTTTCACCTACTGTGTAGTAGGGTAGTAGGGATATTCAGCCTATGGTAGTACACCAAAAGTAATAGCACTGGACACTGTGCTATCCCATAATGCAGTGGTTGGTTCTCAACCAGGGGCCCCACTGGGGAGGCGGGAAGAGATCGGAAGGGAGGCGCGACAAAAACACAGACAGGGCATCAGTTGTGTACTCTGTGTATTTTATTGCTTTTCAAATAGAATGAGTATAAATGAAAAACTCAGTGTTTCCTCTCCCTCTGTATTTTCTCTTTTCTGGGTACAGGTGGAGTTTAGCTGCCTTTTATCTAGCTGTCACTGCAGACCAGTGTTGCCAACTCAGCGACTTTTCAGACCCCTTTAGCGACATTCTTTTTGCAAAAAAATAAGCACCTAGTGACAAATTTAGTGACTTTCTGGACAAACCTTAGCAACTTTAAATTTGTGGCCAGTACTGTCCTGCAAGCACGAGGTCTTGCTTTCATGCTGCACTCACACTTCCCTCTGAGTCTGCTGTGTTCAGTGAGTGGCTGAGAGCCGGAGATTTAACAATGTGATGGATAATGAGACATGCCCTTCTTCCCAATGTGAATGTTTTTAGAATGCGAGACGAATGGAATGCAACATGTTTTACATAGTTCTCTTGTTCAAAGTATTCATAGTGTTCAGGAACACTTTATATCATTCATGTTCAATACCTGTCCGTTATATAGCTTTATAAATGTCATAAAAGTATCATAGAAAGTATCATATCATAAAAGTTATGAAAAGTAATAAAAAAGTACAAAAACACGAAAGCAAAAATAAAATGATCTATCTATCTATCAAAAACATATATATATATATATATATATATATATATATATATATATATATATATATATATATATATCACAAAAATTAGTACACCCCTCACATTTTTGTAAATATTTGATTATAACTTTTCATGTGACAACACTGAAGAAATGACACTCTGCTACAATGTAAAGTAGTGAGTGTACAGCTTGTGTAACAGTATAAATTTGCTGTCCCCTCAAAATAACTCAACACACAGCCATTAATGTCTAAACCGCTGGCAACAAAAGTGAGTACACCCCTAAGTGAAAATGTCCAAAATGTTCCCAATTAGCCATTTTCCCTCCCCGGTGTCATGTGACTTGCTAGTGTTACAAGGTCTCAGGTGTGAATGGGGAGCAGGTGTGTTAAATTTGGTGTCATCGCTCTCACACTCCCTCAAACTGGTCACTGGAAGTTCAACATGGCACCTCATGGCATAGAACTCTCTGAGGATCTGAAAAAAAAAATTGTTGCTCTACATAAAGATGGCCTAGGCTATAAGAAGATTGCCAAGACCCTGACACTGAGCTGCAGCACGGTGGCCAAGACTATACAGCGGTTTAACAGGACAGGTTCCACTCAGAACAGGGCTCGCTATGGTCGACCAAAGAAGTTGAGTGTATGTGCTCAGCGTCACATCCAGAGGTTGTCTTTGGGAAATAGACGTATGAGTGCTGCCAGCATTGCTGCAGAGGTTGAAGGGGTGGGGGGTCAACCTGTCAGTGCTCAGACCATACGCCGCACACTGCATCAAATTGGTCTGCATGGCTGTCATCCCAGAAGGAAGCCTCTTCTAAAGATGATGCACAAGAAAGCCCACAAACAGTTTGCTGAAGACAAGCAGACTAAGGACATGGATTACAGGAAGCACGTCCTGTGGTCTGATGAGACCAAGATAAATTTATTTAGTTCAGATGGTGTCAAGCGTGTGTGGCAGCAACCAGGTGAGGAGTACAAAGACAAGTGTGTCTTGCCTACAGTCAAGCATGGTGCTGGGAGTGTCATGGTCTGGGGCTGCATGAGTGCTGCCGGCACTGGGGAGCTACAGTTCATTGAGGGAACCATGAATGCCAACATGTTCTGTGACATACTGAAGCAGAGCATAATCAGTATGCAGTATTCCAGCATGATAACGACCCCAAACATACCTTCAAGACGATCACTGCCTTGCTAAAGAAGCTGAGGGTGAAGGTGATGGACTGGCCAAGCATGTCTCCAGACCTAAACCCTATTGAGCATCTGTGGGGCATCCTCAAACGGAAGGTGGAGGAGCACAAGGTCTCTAACATCCACCAGCTCTGTGATGTGGTCATGTAGGAGTGGAGGAGGACTCCAGTGGAACCTGTGAAGCTCTGGTGAACTCCATGCCCAAGAGGGTTAAGGCAGTGCTGGAAAATAATGGTGGCCACAAAATATATTGACACTTTTGGTCCAATTAGGACATTTTCACTTAGGGGGTTATTCACTTTTGTTGCCTGCGGTTTAGACATTAATGGCTGTGTGTTGAGTTATTTTGAGGAGACAGAAAATTTACACAGTTACACAAGCTGTACACTCACTACTTTACATTGTAGCAAAGTGTCATTTCTTCAGTGTTGTCACATGAAAAGATACAATCAAATATTTACAAAAATGTGAGGGGTGTACTCACTTTTGTGAGATACTGTGTGTGTGTATATATATATATATATATATATATATATATATATATATATATATATATATATATATATGTCCAATCCGCTGGCAACAAAAGTGAGTACAATTATATATATATATCATAATTATACCTGGTCTCCTCTAATATGTGGGGGGTGCCACATGATAGGGAAGGCTTGGGATGGCTTTAGTTACAAAAGGTTGAGAACCTCTGCCATAATGCAACAAGACTGGCACGGACGAGCTGTCAGAATCGGCACCAAATAGTATGTCCCATTTGTATTCATGCTTACCACTTACTACTGATCAGTACTGTACTGTATCAACGACCGAGCAGTAGGTACTGAATCGAATGTAGCCGGTACTGAATCTAATACAGAAGGTACTGAATCTAATGTAGCAAGTACTGAATCTAATGTAGCGGGTACTGAATCTAATGCAGTAGGTACTGAATCTAATGCAGCAGGTACTGAATCTAATGCAGTAGACCTGTCACAGTATGCCATTTCGGATGCAGTCGCAGTTCTTACCACACAAACACGCTCACACACAACTTATCAACACTATCTTTTATTTATTTATTTATTTATTTAAAAGTAACAACATAACACTCTGATCATGTACTCTTCCTTTCATACCTTATAAGAAACAGAAAATGTTCATCCATGATAAAAGCCCACGAAAATATCACAAACCAAAATCTGATTCATGCTCAGAAAAAAACTTCATGTCACCACAGACACTCTACAACCCAAAATAACACACAAATCCTGAAGATTTTAGATTCTACACATATGCACTAAAATGAACCAAAAGGTCACTGCAGACTGTAGTGTGATTAGATTAGATTAGATTGCATTGGATTAGATCCACTACGTACTGTATGTTGTAACATGTATGCGCCAATGGCAGAAACAGTACATCACTGTTATCCATCTATGGTTAGGGTTGGGGTTAGTGTTAAGGTTAGAACATCCTAAACTCTTGTCTCATATCCATCTTTTGATCACAAACCCAAATGTCTTTGGTGTACAGCAGAAACAAATGAATAGGCCTTGCCGTTCCAATAGTTTCAGAGGGGACTGTACTGTACCCTCCCACTGACATCATTATTAATGCAACTAACTAACACTATTCTACATATAAATGTAACCCTTACCTTAACCTCAGTAACCAAATAATAATAAAAATTCTCACAAGGGATCAACTCAAATGAACTAACTCACACAACTGACATGGATGTACACTGATCCAACAATCATATCAGAGACTCTTACGAAAATGTTCTAATCACATATTAACCTCATCACACAGGACATTAGACTTCATCTGAACATATTGTTTTAAGCCGCCACTCACTCTAATGAAGACACAAAGAAAACATTTACTCACAGATCATCACATGGAGTGGATGGAGCTCCATCCTGTCACACTGATGAAGGACTGACTGATCAGTGGTCTGTGTTAAAGCCACTACACTTCCTGTGTTCTCCTGAGAGAAAGTGAGAAAGACTTCCGTTCTGGTCAAAGTGGATGTGTTCTTTTCATGTGAACCCAGAAATGTAATCAGTGAAAGGGATTCTAAAATTTAGATTTTTCCAATAAATCTGTGTGTATTTTCATCCATATTATTTGGATAATAATAATAATAATAATAATAATAATAATAATAATAATAATATCAATAATTCCTTAGATCAATGTAAGGCTTTTCTAGGCACTCAAAGCGTTTTGTATTGTATGGGGGGCGGGGTAGCATCCACCTGGATACACCCGGAACACCCAATACACCCAGAACACCCAGAACAGCCAGCTATTGGTGGAGAGGAGAGTGATGTATCCAATTCAGGGATGGAGATTATTAGGGGGCCATGATGGGGGCCAGTGGGGGAATTTCACCAGGACACCAGGGTTATACAGAAAAATAAGTGTTCTGGGATTTTAATGACCATAGGACCTTGGTTTAATGTCTCATACCATAGACTGTGCATTAGGACCCACACTGAGCACCCCACAGAGTGAGCACAGCATGCTTTCTTTGCTGCTCCAGCAGCAAGCTTAGTTTTCCCCAGAGAGTCCTCCATGAAGGTAATGGCCAAACTCACCCCTGCTTAGCTGCAGTGGGAAACCAGACGAGATCTACAGGGGGACATGGCTCGGGCAAATGATAAGATAACAATCTGTAAAGCTTCATGTGAAAGTAGAAGGTGTTTTTCTGGAGATGAACAAGTACTGAGTAATGCTGATGACAGGTACTGAATAAATAGGCTTGAGAAATAAAATGCTATTGAAATCTAAAAAAGTTTTAAATGAAAACAAATTAAATGGAAAAAGTGAAAAGAGTCTGATATGTACTCTGGTAAAAGTCTGGAAAAGCATCACAAAAGAAGGAATTAATAATTTGGTGATGTCAGTGAGCTGCAGGCTTGATGAAGTTATTGCAAGCAAGAGATGTGCAACCAAATATTAAGTGTTATTTACTTCAGTTTACTTCAACTTATCTGTTCCTACACTTTTGCTCACCTAAAAATTGTTTGGTCTGATACAAAAGGTTCTATGTTTTATGATGTTTAACACCAAGATGTAAATACCAAGAAATAAAAACTCTAAACTCTTGTCTCATATCCATCTTTTGCTATTAAATCCAAAGGTCTACAGGCGTACAGCAGAAACAAATGAATTGGCCTTGCTGTTCCAATAGTTTCAGAGGGGACTGTATGTACTAATCCCATAAACAAGTGTTTAGATCTTTTATATTTATTAATCCCCATAGTTAATGTGTGTTTAGATCTTTTATATTTATTAATCCCCATCACTAATTCATGTTTAGGTCTTTAATGTATGCTGCAGTGACATCTAGCATTATGTTTATCTTGTATTATTAGCTCAGCTCACTGAGTGCTGTTAGTGTTTGCCACAGAAACTAGAGTGAGAACATGCAGGTGTGACTGTTTTAATTTTGGCATTACTGAGAATTTGAATGGCAGCATTTCCTCATTTCTCACACAGCTCAGCTAGAATAGAAACCAAACCACAATAATGTTTCATGTCTTAACTGCTAATCATTTAAACTGTGTAATCATTAAAATCATTTAAAATCACATATCTGCTGACGAACAAATAAGAACAAATAAACTCTTTGTGTAGTAACGTCAATTAATCACAACATTCATTGCTAGATATACATGGTTATTTTTTAATGTAAATCAGATCTGAAATGACTGACGTGAGATAATGTGCAGTTGTGTACAGTTTTCAGATAAGACTACATAATGAATCAGGAAGTCTTAAACTGTATCACTGCCATTTGCAAAAACATTATCTTCATAGATTAGAGTCTGCACATCTGGAGCTCGGCTGTGCTGTGTGAACCTACTGGCTGTACAAGGTACTGCAAGTAAAAACATGATATACAGCGCCCTCCACTAATATTGGCACCCTTGGTAAATATGAGCAAAGTAGGCTGTGAAAAACCTTAATATTTTATTCAAAAATTCACAAAAATTCTCTGGATATCATGTAAAAATATCATGCAAAAAGAAACTCGCTTATCTCCGGACAGAGCTCTCGAAATCTCTGCAGGAATTTACCCCTACTAAGCCATCTCACGTCAGTGTGTAGCAGGAGCTCAGAGTGGTCGCAGTCTGCCTTCTCCAGATGCGCACGAACAGCCGTATTTGAAGTGATCTAGCACGTATAGAACAGGCGATCTTTGTTGCCACATCCACGATCTCTTTTTGCGCATAAGGCTTGTTGGTGTATTATGCAGTGGTAGTTAAGGAAGTCCGGGAAAGCATCGTCTTCCCTGCACTTGGCAATGAATCCATTTGCGCTGCCAACCATTGCGGGCGCACCGTCCGTGGTGACTGATATCAATTTGCACACTGGGAGCTGGGTTTTGTCAATGAAGTCTTTAAAAGACTGAAAAATGTCCTCTCCCCGCGTGTCTTCTTTCATGGGCAGTATCGTTAACAACTCTTCTTTTGCAGTCATGTCTGTAAACAACATCCGAATAAAAACGCACAACTGGGCTGTATCACTTCCGTCCGTAGACTCGTCCGATTGCAGTGAGAAACACGCGCCATCTGTGATGTCCTTCCAAAGCCGTTGTGTCAAATCCTCGGCCATGACTTCACAGCGCCGTGGAACTGTACTCCTTGATAGCTGGAGAGCTCTGATTGAAGATAATATTTCGGTTTTGTTTTTAAAGTCCCGAAACAACGAGTCAGCTGCGTCTACGAATGCCTCTTTTATCATCTCTCCGTCTTGGAATGACTTCTTGTGTTTAATGATGGAGTGACTCACCCGGAACGACGCTTCGGTGGCTGCCTTAGCATTTGAAGTCAGTCGTGAGAATCGTAGTTTTTATGAACAGTCCTAAAGTGCCGCTCCACATTTCCCTTTTTCGGAATAGCAATGGTGGCTTGGCAGATCAGACAAACGCACTTCGAATATGACATCGTGAAAAAAAATCATCCTCCCATTCCGCATGGAAGTGATAAGTCTTCGGTTTCTTGCTTGATCCCGCTACCTCACTCATTTTGCACCCTTTCTTCAGTAGGAATAAATTGGAAAGTTAACTCAGTGATTTCGCTCGATAGCCTTTAGCGCTGGCGCGTTTGATCGCACACGCATGGTGAGAGAAAAGACGAGATCTCAGACTGGCTGCCCTCTACATCATCGCTAACAGCTATTTTTTTTAATGGGGATCTACCAGCACTTCCTTTGCGATCGACCGGACGTATTGGGCACCCCTGATCTACCCCTTTTATTTATTACAGTATTTGGTGAAATGAACTTGACTGGTTTGTATCTGTGTGAAGCTGCTTCATTCACAATAATATTATATTCTCTTTTTCTTATTTCATTATTCATTACAAGTCATCTGGACCTCCCATAGAAGTTTGTGTGACAGAAGACAAGACAGCACTCACACTCCGCCCATCTAGTTAACTTCACATCATCTCCCCACACACGCAGTAGTTTAGTCGTTGTCTAGACTGCACACGTGGGTCTGCGCTACAGCTCCATTTCACACACACACACAAACACACACACACACACACACACACACGTTTTTATCACATATTACTTCTCCCTGCTGATCCACATCCCCAATAATCACACTACACACACCAGATAAGTTTAAAACAGAACATCTTTATTTACGTGTCTGTATATTTGTATAGTCTGTCTTTGTTTGTGCTGTAGATTGTCCGCGTCCGTCTTCCGGGTCCAGTCCGCCGAGACTACAGCAAGAGGGAGGAGATAAACTCCTGTCCTATTTCTGCACCAGTGTTTATGTGTCTGGGGGAAAAGGGGGACTTTTATTGAAATGAACATGAGGAAGGTGGTTAATATGTGTGTATGTTCACATTATGATCATATTATATGTTTATATCTATATGTTTATGATGATGTATACTTATCTTTATGTGTGAGGTTGTTGTGTTCATACTTACCTGATATTTATTCTTTATAATGGTTCATGCCGAATGGGCGGAGCTTCAGCTTTATAAGCGGGCTGCTTCCCTACATGCGGCTGCTGATGGAAAGTCTGCTTCATTTCCACGAACCGGTTCTTTCGGACAGTTTGTTTCAATGAACCGGTTCCTTTACGTCATCAGACAATGGCGTCACTACATATATCTTTTCTAACAACTCAGTGTCATGTTGCATCAATGAAACCTTCAGATAAAGTCATTTGTGTGAACGCATATTGCTGATTATTGCCTTTTATTCACTTAAGTTAATGGTGTTTGTGGTCATTAACCATTCATATTTCCACAAAAACAAAAAAAAAAAAAACACACAAATTAAAAACAAATGTAAAATGTACATTTTCTAAGACATAGAATTTAATAATGCGTAGACTTATGAATGAATTATACCCAGAAGATGGCACTGTTGTAATCTTTTGACAAGTGCATAAAGGTAATAAAATGACCCCTTTATACAGTAAACACATGAATGCATTTTTTTTGTTGTTTTGTTTTTAAATTAGCAATATCTTACAGTAGACTTTATTCACAGTCTGTGTGATGCAGGATTGATAAAATATTTCCTCATCTGAAATTTTTCATGCTCTCTGTTTAGCTTTAGCCACTTTTTAAACATAATATTAATGAGAAACGGAGCTGATGATTTCTACTGCAATGCAGGTATTTTTCTTGTAGAGTACAACAATAATGATGCATGAGAATGAATTTATGCATTGTTTCATAGGACGTCATCACTTGTAAAGCAACTGGAGGTTAATCAGTGAATAACGCCCCTTAATAAAATAGAGCTGCTTTGTATACATGTATATTTTAATGCAGGGTATCATTTGTGTGACCTAAAAGTACAACTGTAATCGCTGAAATGCTTACAAATTTAAACCAAAGAAAAAAAATACATTAAAATACCAAGTAAATAAATTGAGGGATTGCAGTGTACTGAGCACCTCTAACTTTACATATACTGATACTGCTTATGTCCACATGGATGGAGATGAGTACAAACGTTTGCTGGAGATAAAACTGTACACTCTATGCACATGACTTTTCTAACAGGCTTGTTACAGTGCAATAAAAATACATTTAAACGATAGTTTCTGGAAGACGTGTGCCATTACAGACACACTTGGTGCACACAGTTTAGGGCTTGTGATAGATATTCATCTTGTTGTGGTTTGTGATATCTGCATGCATTTATTTAAAGTGTTGCTTAATACAATGAAACCATGAAATGATATTTGTTATGATGAAATGATACATGATCTTTTTAACTGTAGGCTGCAGATTGTGGTTGTACCGTATGGTGGAAAATACATCAGTGTATCTCTGTATGTGATCTTAACGACTTTCAGTTCTGTAGGTGTGAACTGCACACAGATGACATGATGAAGCCCCTCACCTGAGTGAAAAAACATTTTCAAGAATAAAAGTTCAGTCACATTGACTTATTACTCTTACTATTACTACTAAATCCTTTTGCTTTACAACCAGTCCTAATAGTGGCACAAGTAATCAATAAAATACATCCTGTAAATACTTCTTAATGCTGTCCATACACACGTTCTTAATCCCCCCCACACACATTTTAAACCAAATAAGTGCAAAGAACCTGTACAAAACAATCTCACTCCGATTTTACTGTCACTACACACATGATAAACCTCTCTCTCTCTCTCTCTCTCTCTCTCTCTCTCGTTCAGTTGTGTATTCACTCCTCCAGCACCTGTAAATGAACAGTTACAGCTGTTTTAGATTTTAGTTCCTGAAATTATTAAACTTTGGTGTTTTAAGCCAACAGCAACTCATTAAGGAACATTTAAAAGGCAATGCAAATTTATATTTCAGTATATACAGTAATTATTAAATATAAAGCAGTAAATAGTGATGGCTTATTTAAGGAGAAACTGTCATGTATGTTATTACACTGCAATATTTGCACTTCTTATAGTAGAATTTCTCTTAACTGCACTGACACTATAGGACACACACATCACTGGGTCCAGCATCATGATCTGCAGTGACATTGAACAGAACAAAACAAACACAGATACAGCTTTAACCTGAATCAACCCGTGTAAAAAAATCAGTGTGGGGTTACAGGTATATGATGGGATGTAGCTGAACACAAATGTGGAGCTTATAGTCACTTCTACATGTTCCATCCATCTTCTATACTGCTTATCCTCTTCAGGGTCAAGGGGGAACCTGGAGCCTATCCCAGGGAGCATCGGGCACCAGGCAGGATACACCCTGGACAGGATGCCAATCCATCACCTTTTACATGTTATGGTTTTGAAATACATGTGTTCTCTTTGCATTTTTTTGTTGAAAAATGCTAACTTTATATGCACATTAACTGAAGCTTGATATGTATAGCATTAAAACCACTGACAGGTGAAGGGAGCATTGATTATTTCGTCACAATGACATCAAGGGGTGGGAAATATATGGCAGCAAGTGAACAATTAGTGTTTGAAGTCGATGTGTTGAAAGCAGGAAAAATGGGCAAATGTAAGGATCTGAGTGACTTTGACAAGGACCAAATTGCGATGGCTAGATGACTGGGTCCGAAGGACAGGTCTTGTGGTGTGTTCCAAGAATGCGGTGGTAAGGAGTAGAGATTGACCGATAATCGGTTTAAACGATAATTTTCTGATGCATGTGGGAAGGGAAGGCTAGCTCGTCTGATCTGATCCCACAGAAGAACTACTGTAGTGAAAAACTAATGCTGGCTGTGATAGAAAGGTGTCAGAACACACAGTGCATCACAGCTTGCTGCGTATGGGGCTGCATACTCACAGACCAATCAGCGTGCCATGGAAGAAGGTGGGATAAATTACTTTTTCTTTTAGATCATGTGGACGGCCGGGTGCGTGTACGTTGTTTACTTGGGGAAAAGATGGCACCAGGATGCACTATGGGATGAAGGCAAGCCAGCAAAGGTAGTGTGATGTGTTGGCCAATGTTCTGCTGTGAAACCTTGGGTTCTGGCATTCATGTGGATGTAATTGTTTGATATCCATAGAAGCAGAGTATTTTTGTGAATTTTTTAACAAAAGATCAAAAAGTTATCATATTTACCAAGGGTGCCAATATTAGCGGAGGGCACTAATATATATATATATATATATATATATAGATAGATAGATAGATAGATAGATAGATAGATATATATAGATAGATGAGTGCTGCCAGCATTGCTATATATATATATATATATATATATATATATATATATATATATATATATATATATGACGCATGCAGATTTTTAGTATAGTAGATGATTGAATGTACTGTAGACTGTAAGTGTTTTTATATATAAAATGTGAAGTTGCAGTATAAAAATACTCCACCTTTATTCTTGTATGACTCCTTTTTCTTCATGACCTGTGCGTAAACGGCCCCACTGAGTTCAGCTGCAGAGTCACCTAATCACAGTGCAATGTGATAGTCACTACAGGAGATGTATTTACTGTATGGTGTTAATCTGATTTATTCCTTCTAGTGTAAGTGGAAATATTTGACATGAAATAAAGAAATCTCACTTTTACTTGCGTTCTCCACAGTGGCATAAGTGTGCACATCTACAGAAAAGAGTGCAAATAAAGAATAAACAAGATAAATTTTCAGACAGTTTTGAAAACAATTCCACTGAAATTAACATTGTTAAATTAGCTTGTTAGTAAGAACACAATCTTGTATTGAATTACTGTATACATAAGGAAAGCATTCATTATGTGACACATTGTCTGACCGGTCTGAAGTGGAGCGTGTCCTGACTGAGAATCCTCAGCTCCTGACTGACTCGGGTTCTGGCCTGGTGTCTGATTGCTGTTCTGCTGTATGTCTCTGTCCTTTCCTGAATGAGAAGACAGAAATTCTTCATTTGCTCAATTTATAAAATCATACAAACTTTATTTTAGAGAACGCTTATACGTTAGTGTATAGCTAAAATGTAACAGTAAATAAAGAGCAATTACAAGCTATTAAATGTGTAAGCAACAATTTGTCTCATTTATCAAGCTGGATATGAACACATTTATTTGTAAATCATTCACAGGAGCGTTTACATACATAATGTGTTATTCATGAATATCCAGTTAGTTTGGAAAACAATGGTGTATCCTATAAGAGCTCTTGAGTGTGGGCTAATTCACTTATAAGGAGAATCACTAATGTGAACCAATTAGGAGAAGAATAATGGTGCCCCATATTGCAACACATTGTGGTTGTCACTAAATGTAAATCTGCTGTGTCATAAATGCACTTGATGCAATTTACAGCTGATTGGAATTTATCAACATACATGAGTATGAAGAAAATCAGTGATACTAAAACTTGTGTAAATCTAGTGAGAATTATTTTTTGTTTAGTTTGGCCTTTAGACACAAGTTGATAATGATTAATAAATGAGGACCAAATTATGTAATTGCAAGTACAATGTGTAATAATTAGTATTCTATTCATATTTTTTATTACCTTGTAACTATTTCTTATTTAATAGAAGCTATGTACAGTAGTTGTGTGTTAAATCATGTGTAATGAGAGTAATTATTAAAAAAGTATTAGATACAGTGGGGGAAATAAGTATTGAACATGTCAACATTTTTGTTCAGTAAATATATTTCCAATGAGGCTATTCACATTAAATTTTCAACAGACATCAGTATTAACTCAAGAAATCCAGAAATATAAAGAATTCACAACATTAAAGTCCATAAATGAAGTTATGTGTATTAAAAAGGAAAAACACAGGAAAAATAGTATTGAACACACTAACTGAAATGTATTTAATACTTAGTGGAGAAGTCATATACAAATTTATAAACACCAGTCATATACCATTTTGTTAACATGTTTGTTATTTCCATGTTCGTGTAGCTTATACTATTTCATGTTTTGTACACCATGCTTTGTAGAAGTACTGATTATATTATAAGCAATTTAGTGAAAACTAGTTATCAGACCTTTGTTGGATTTGTGCCACCAATGCAGGATCAATAAAAGGATGATGAACAGAAAGGCCAAACTCAGTCCCACAGCCATAAATACTATAACAGTATTGTATGTTGAACCTGAGACGGAGGAAAGAAAAAGACACAAATGATAAAAAAACCTGCTGTCACTAATAATAGCCCAATTTCTAATTCTCCATTTCTGTCCAAACTGTTTTAAAGAGTGTTTACCAGCAATCTCTGAGCCTTTCTAATCAGATCCACATTCTCTACTGAGACTGCTCTTCAAGGAGTCAATCATAATCTACTCCTTTCTGCTGATGCTGGTGCCTTTCCTCCATCAGTATTTCTAGCTTGGATCATGTTTCCTTTTTTCTCCTGCCCCTGACACACAAGGTATCCCTCAGTGATCAATCCTTGGCCCCCTCCTTTTATCTACAGGTACAGTATATGCATCCACTTGCTCAGATCATTCAAAAACATCTGAGTTTCTACTGTTAAGCAGATAACACTGATTTATCTCATCATGAGCTATGTCTTCCACATCATTAACTGTATACATTCATGATCTAGAATAATGGATGGACTCCAACGTTCTTAAATTGAACTCTAATAAAACAGATATTTTATTTGCACCCAAAACTCCTTTGTTCTAAAATTCCAGATATTCAGTAGATATTGATGTCATTAACATTAAACCTTCTACAAATGTTCACAATTTATTCATAATTTTTGACAACACAGTTTCATTTGAACTCTGTATTAGGTCACTCACAACAATCTCTTTATCAGCTCTGCATGACCCTTACTTAGTTTGAAAGAACTCTTGCTTCATGATTTCATCATTTCACAGTTACATTTTTGAAGATCTCTTCATTCTCATTTCTGGTATAACTCCTAATCGACTACAACATGTTTGAAAATATGTTTGTTGGAGTCTTTACTCATACCAAACACACATTAAATGTGTACACTATCATGAACACTGGTTACCCATCTCACAGAGAATCAAATAAACAAACTCTTAATTCTAACACACATGGCCTCGCTGTAACACTCTATACCCTGGAGTCTTAGATCCACCAGTACTGATCTACTAGCGGTTCCTAACGAGCAGACTGACAAGAATGGGCAGAATATTTAATGCCATAATCCACCCCCAGGCCTTTAACTGCACGTCCATGAACTCAAAACACATGTTTTGTACCAACAGCTTTCCTTTTTTTTTTTCTTCCTGCTAGTAATTCTCCTACTGTTTTTTTTTTACAGTCCGTTTGAGTGATAGGTGCTACGTGCTACAGAAATTGAATGTATGTGTGTTCTCCTTCTTCCTCTTATTATTATTATTATTAATATTATTAGTAGTAGTAGTAGTAGTAGTAGTAGCAGTCACAGTCTCTCCTTTGAACACATGTTTATCAGGCTTAATGGTCACCACAGATATAGGAATCTCTACAGAAACAATTTTAACATCCCAGATACAAACACACTTCAATAATATACAGATCTACTTCTATTAACTGCTATATACCTAAGTGGTTAGTGATGATGCAGTTTATACGTATGTAATAATATCTAAAGTCTGTTAAGAAGTGCCAGTGTTTTGCAGTGATTTGTAAACTTTTCACTCACCAGTAACATTTACCCAGAATGCATCACTGTAGTGTGTGTAGTAGACTGGGTTTCCTCTTCCAGCTCTGCACCTGTACTGACCCCCATCAGAGTCTCTAACGGAACTGATGACGTAGTAGTCCGTTTCAGTCTCAGTCTCAGTGCTCTGTGTGGGTTTGATCCAGTAAAACTTCCACCCAGCAGACTGCAGCTTCAGTGTACAGGACAGAGTCACGGAGTTTCCTTTCAGTACAGCTCCTTCACGACTTGGTGTGAGTTCAGGTTTAGGTTTTTCTGCAGTTGGAGATGAAACACACAGTTCAGGATGTTAACTGTTCATGTTCTGCTGTCAGAGTGTTTAACACACTAATCACTACTACAGACAAACACACTATTACTGATACACTGTAAAGACTCCTGTCATAGTGAAATTATTCATGAATATCTATCAAACTATCTTGTGGTATTTATGAAAGTAATTTAGTTTTTGTGAGAGTAGATTTAATGTGAAGTACATTGTTCTCTTATTCAAGAAAAAGTGTAAAGACAAAATGTACTGCATTATGTTTGACTGTTATTTAAAACATCCTTCAATATAAAATGTTTGAACCAGCAGAATGCATTTTATTATTTCATTTTACCCTTAATCCAGTAATAATAAAAGAAGAGATATTTTGCTATTAATATTATTTATTATTGGATAAACCTGGGACATTTTCATGTTCAGCATTTTGCAGCACATTGAGACAGCAAATAAATAAAAATCACATCTTTAGTCTTCATCGACTGCATTTCACATCATCATCTCAAAGTCCAACATCTTTACTGCATATCACACTTTGCATATTGTGCAGCTCTAATCTACACCAGTACTGAGTGCTGAGGTGAACCTGAGGTTAATGAGTACTGAGGAGATGATCACACTCACCTGATACAGTCAGTGTAACAGCATCACTGGTGTGTGAGGAGTGTGAGCCTCCTCTCTCTCTTCCTCTACAGGTGTATTTACCTGCATGAGATGTTTCAGCACTACTGATTCTGTACTCCTGTTCACTACTGACACCAGAACCATCTTTATTCCAGCTGTAGATCCAGTCAGAGTCCTCTTCATCCTGTAGGTCACATCTGAGAGTGACAGTCTCTCCTCTGTACACCTGTTCATCAGGATTTATGGACACCACAGGTTTTGGGAGCGCTGTACAAAGATAGTAAAATATTTCCTGAAATAATTAGTATGCTTTTGATTGATTGGTTTTCATGAGTGTAGAGAGTTTAGAAGATTTTGGAGAAGAATGTAACATTACACATGTAAATGTTTTGGACAAGTTATAACCACTTGCACCAAAAAGTCCAGCATCTTCAACAGATCCTGATTCTAATCATTTGGTATTGTGATAGATGTATTTATAGTAAAGTATTATTCAGATTTGTTTAATGAAATGAAAGGTGATTCATGACATCACATTTTATTCTGTATAATTCCATGTTTTGGTCATTGGTAAGGAAGCAGAGTGGAGCAAAAGAAAAAAAAATCCTGCAATTACTCAAGATCCTGATGTGATCTGGCTCCAGGTCTCTTATGTATGATTTCCAAAGTGATTAGTCAGCACTTATAGAGACGAAGCAGGTGATTTATTTACAGTGTAGCTTTAAGGCCTCTGGTATCAGACACACACTGTACATTCTTTCTATATTGATCATAATTTAATATTCTGTAGTGAGTGTTTCAGCACTAATGTCTGTGTTTCAGTTACAGTTATAAACACCATTATGAGTCTGATTAACATGAGTGCTGTGTAATTATAATTTCCATCTTTCTACTACCATGAGATTTATTATCCCTACATAACACTGATATCTGATAGTCTGTATCTCTTATAACAGAGATTCTCTTCCTGATGAACACACACTCAGCGGTACTTTACTTTAACTTTTGCTCTACTGTTCATGAATGACAGGCTTTATAAATATCTAAAATATAATAAGAAATAACTTAAAACATGCAGTGAGAGAGTAGAAAGCATGACATACCTCTAACTGTAACTGTAACTGGATCACTGAGCTCTGAGTCGTAGTTTCCTCTGCGTGCTTTACACTGATACACTGTTTCTCCTGCATTAGAGACTGTATCATGGAGTGTGTTGGTGTCTTCAGCTACTTGGACTCCATCTTTGTACCAGAGAAAAGTCCATCCATTAGACAGCAGATTACAGTTCAGAGTAACTCTGTCTCCAGTGTAGACGGAGCTCTGAGGATTCACTCTCACAGTCGGTTTGGGTTTTTCTGTTGATATGAAATGATGATGATATTAAAGTTTTCCTCTTTACAACATAAACAAGAGTTTTATCATCTTAATCAGATGATTTGTGTCTAATAATGTATTTATATTCAGCATTTGTTAAACGGTTACAGTTGTGTGACTTTATTACATGGACAACATGGTCTTATAATATCTGTCAGGAACCTCGAGTCGGCACGGAAGCAGGAGCGGGCGGCAGGTGTAGAGCGTGGTATCGGGAAGTTCAAGAAACGTAGTCGTAAGACAGGCAAAGGTCAAGCGATCGGACGAACAACACAAACGGGGTCAAGCAGAGAGCGTAGTCGAAACCGGAAACAGGGGTCGAGGATAACGAGAAGACTAACTAACTAGATCGGCTTGGTAACGCAGAGAAACGAGTTGACTGAACGTATACTTCACATTGACTCTAGGTGAATGACATCCCTAAGTACTAGCGGTGAGAGTGTGTGTGTGTGTGTGTGTGTGTGTGTGTGATTGGTGCCAGGTGTGTCTGATCAGAACTCCGGGGATGGTGAGCGCATGCGTGCATGAGAAGTGAGTGTTGCATTTTGGGAAATTAAGTTCTGATCTGACTGAGCTGTGACAATATCATTATACTTTATATATACTGTACATGGAATTAATTGAATACATTTTTTCATAACTGAACAAACACACTGAAGTTTAAAAGGTTTTTCATTTTTGTTTCAAAATGCACTTTATGAGTGGTGCATAAATACACACTCTTAATGAATTCATCTTCATCAGTGTGTTCACTATTATGAATGTTGAACACAGTGAATGTACAACTACATCATTAATCATTACTAGACACAGGATAAGTAACTAAACATTGTTTTTTTTCCGGATCTGTGACATTTTAAATAAATCTTGTGACTTTAATCCACACTGCATGTAGTGATGTGATGCTGAAGTTAATAAATATTGGTGTGAGGAAGAGACCACCACACACACACACACCCACACCTGACACAGTGAGTGTAACAGTGTTGCTGGTCTCTGAGGTCTGAGAGTCGCTTCTTCTCCGTCCGCTGCAGGTGTATTTAGCGCTGAGAGACTCTACAGGAGTGAATGAATATTTACTGTTCTCAGTGTAGGAGAATATTTGGACACCATCTTTATTCCAGTTGTACATCCACTCAGTGTCTGCATGTCCTCGTATTTCACATGTGAAAGTGACTTCCTGTCCACTGAATATCTGTCCATCAGGCTGCAGAGTCAGAACGGCTTTTGGTCTCTCTGTACAGTTACAACAAATACATCAAATCAGTCAAACACACCCTTCTCTGACCATCTGATATTTAATCAGTGTGTTTTGTAATGATTATGTGTATCAGTGCATGTTACAGGAGTGTAAGATCAGACATGTACCGATCACTGAGAGAGTCACTTCATTACTCAGTAGCGTTGACCGTCCATCAATAGACCCGTAACATCTGTACTTGTGACTCTGATCTACTTTTATAGTGTAGTAATTTTCAGCAGATCTGTGACTATAAACACGATCTTTGTACCAGTGGTACGGTCCACTCCATCCCGAAATCCTACATGTGAGTGTAACCGTCTCTCCTCTGAATATTTGAGGTGAATTCGGCTCCACAGACAGAACTGGTTTAATCACTGCTGGAAAAGTCAAAAAGCAAACACACACTGTCAATGTAAACAACTTAAATTCTGCATGACAATGTACAAACAATCTTCTCCACCTTAATACAAATCCAACATGTACACAACATGGGCAATAAAATATGTATAAATCACCTTGAGCTTGTCCGACTCGGATAAGTGAAATAAGCACTAAAAAGGGAAGAGGAACAGAGAATATGATGTAACGCTGACTTGTTTCTTTTCTTTAAGAAGACAAATGAGAACAATGTCATATACTGCAAAAAAATCTATATTTAGTTTCACTTCAGCTGTAAGAAATGCAATATATCGACCTGTTTCAGTAATGAATGGTGTTTAGAAAAAGCTATTTTCACTCAGGTCACTATGCTGCTCATTACTGTCTCATGTTTAATGTCACGTCTCGTGACGTAAGGGAGATAGGGACGGATGCAAGTGCAGTAGGAACAGTTTTATTTAATGAGAAACACAGGCAGGTAAATCCAAAACGTGATCCAAAACGTGATCCAAAACATGCGAGAGGTCAGGCGATCGGCAAACAGGCCTACACGGGGCAAGGCAGGAAACTATGTCGTGGTCACCGAAAACAGGTCGAGATACAAAACATGAAACATAAACTATGACTATGAACTGGGAGCAGAGAAACCAGCGTTAACTAAACAAACGAATCTAAACATGAAACTTGACATGAACTCAGACCAGACCAGACCAGACCAGACCATCCAATCCAATCTAATCTAACATTCCGCGCTGTGTGCTGGGAGGCGCGCGGTATATACACACAAACATAATCAGCCTCATAATGGCTGACGGCTGAGGGCAATTCAGACACACGTGAAACAATAGCCAATGACAGAACAGGGAGGAGACATAACAAACATAACAAATGCACGTGTCTAAATGTCACGAATGTCACCAAAGGAAAAGCAGGTGCTCGCGCACCTTGCTCGTCCACGCGCGCTCACATGTTCTAACGCGCGCTGCGCTGCGTTTCCTATGAGGAAAAAAACCCGATCTCAGTAGCACGTACAGGTAAATGAACACATTCAGGCTTGGACTGTGCAACGTACTGAAACATTTCTCTGAAAAAATGTCTATGAGGATGACTGTCGAGTGTAAAACTGAAAACTGGCATGGCTTTTAAAGTTCAAAGATGTTCTCTTAAAGCTAAGACAATATAGAAGGTTCATTCAGTCTTCACTTTCTTCTGAAACAGGTGATCCTATCACAGAGCAGGACAGAGTCAAAAGGGAAATGAAGATCTGCAAGGCTGGATTACATGGTCAAAGTAGAAGTAGAAGATCTTGCTGTTGCAGATTCGGCAATCATCAGATTTTCTCAACAAGAAACGCACAAGGGAGAGATTGCTGCCTTGCAAAATGGAAGATCTGGAGTAAAGAGCAGCTGTGATATTCATAACCTTCATCCAGTGTTGATGGATGGTGTGCTCAAAGTTGGTGGAGGACTTAGTAGAGCAGCGATGCCAGAAGAGATGAAACGTCCTGTTATCTTGTCAAAGGAACACCATGTATCCAAACTCATCTGGCCACATGTTCATAAAAACTAGGTCATGCTGGAGGAAACCACATGTCAACACTTCAAAAAAGGTAATGAGTTATAAATTGAAACTCTGCCTGTAGAAAAATAATTTCAGAATGTTTGTTTGTCAACGTCTACAGGGCAAGATGGGAGAATAAAAAATGGCTGAGACTCATGCATTAAAGTTTAATAATGGCACAAATTTCATTGGAGCAGAAAGAGAGCTCCAGACAGCTTTGAACACACTGGATCATGACTAAATCCAGCTTACATGTTTCTATCTGAGGGACTCAAATGGACTTTAATCCCCCTGCTGCATCGCATCACGGTGGCGTGTGGGAGCGGCTCATTCGTCTGGTAAAGAAGGTCCTGTACTCCACTCTCCAACAACAATCGTTGGATGATGAGAATTTTCACTCCATCCTTTGTGAAATTGAAGCTATTCGTAATGACCTCCCCATCACAAAGCTTCTGATGATTTAAACAACTTGGAAGCTCTTACGCCCAATCACATTTTACAGCTGAGATCAAAACCACCTCTTCCACCATGGCTTTTAAAAGACAGTGATCTGTACATAAACACGTGAAGAGCGACAAGTCCAATACTTGTCTGATCTTTTTTGGAAAAGGTGGGTCAGAGAATTCCTTCCACTGCTCCAGGAATATCAGAAGTGGACGAAACCACACAGAAGCTTCGCTGTTGGTGATATTGTGATCATCATGGATCCAGCAGCTCCACAAAGTTCTTGGCTACTTGACAAAATATCTCAAACATATCCTGACAGTAGAGCACTAATACGAACTGCACAACTCAAAACTAAAACAGGATTACTGGACAGACCTGTGATTAAAATCTGCCTGTTTTTAGAAGACACCGAGGACTGATCTCTAAAGTGGACATACACATGGCTCCTTTGGTAATTTAAAGGATTGTAGTTGCACACCAATAATTATGGGGTCGGTGTGTAGGAGCCATTGTAGATACAGGTGTATCTAAAAAAAAATTAATATTGTAGAAAAAATTTTTTTTCCATAATTTAATTCAAAAAGTGGTACTTTCATATTTTCTAGATTCATTACACAAAGTGAAATATTTCAAGCCTTTTTTTTTTTCTTTTAATCTCAATGAATACAGCTTACACCTCATGGAAATCAAAAATCCAGTATCTTAGAATATTAGAAAAAAAAATTATAATACAGAAACTCGACCATCTGAAAGGTATGTTCATTTATGCACTCAATACACGGTCAGGGCTTTAATCCTTTTGCACAAATTACTGTATCAATGCGCCGTGGCATGGAGGCAATCAGCCTGTGGCACTGCTGAGGTGTTGTGGAAGCCAAGGTTTCTTTGATTATTGTATTATAAGTTCATTATTCTAATATTTTGAGATTTTTTATTTCCGTGAGCTGTAATCCAAAATCATCGAGATTAAAACAACAACAAAAAAAGGCTTGAAATATTTCACTTTGTGTGTAATGAATATAAAATATACATATTAAATAATGGCAAAAATAAATTTTTCCACAATGTAAAATTTTTTTGAGATGCACTTGTAAATGTATGTGTAATGCATGTATTTTGAGGCTGTCACCACTGGGGGGCAGTATATGCATGGAAAGGGGTATAATCAGGTGATAATATTATATCAGGTATACCCAGCTAACAATGTTTGGTTCTCAGAACATACATTTTTAACGTTTGTTTTTTGTTAGCCATTAAAGTTTTCTTCATGGAAATAGAAAGATGTTTATAGGTTTGGAAAGATAGTTTTGCAGTATGTTCCACTAATGTTCTCTTAATGCTCCCATGATGTTTTCTTAATGTCCCCATAATTTCATGAATGAGAGTTGAAAACTACTCAAAGTGTCTGCATAAACTTTCATAATCTGTTTGTAAAAACCTTGCTGATGGACCTACTTGATATGAATCACAATTCCCAACTCAGTGGTACAGGTAGTAAAACTTGAGATAAAGTTCTCCAGTTCTCCAGCTCAACGTTCTCAGCTCAGCTAGTAGCCTATTTTTTTTAACGGAGGCTGTGGTAATTTACCTGCCAATGTATGACTTGAACAGATAAAAAGTTGGATTTATCATAAAACTTGCCTCGGGTGATTTCATTGTTTGCAGGACTACCAGACCATAAAATATAAAACTTTTTGGCTAACACGAGACTAGGCTAGTTTGGTGCCAAGCTAAGCTAACTAAGCTATCACTGTATGGGTTTAGCTGCTACAGAACCATGCAGAGTACATTATCTGTCCTTGTGTTCTGCTCATATCAAGTTCACGTAAACTGTAACTCATATAAACATTTACGCATCAGAGGATGTTAGTGATTCAGTTTCAGTGCCTTTACTGGTTAAAAATAAATAAATAAAAAATCTGGGTATATCCATTTTTCCCTCACACTGACTGTGAGATGAATTTTGGCAGAATTGAGAGCTGTCAGCAAATAAGACACAAGAATTTCCACGTATTTTCCTGTAAACCCTGTCTGATTGGTCTCACCTCCATTTACTGAAGATAAAATTACAACACTTCAATCTTTTACTGATGTTCAGTTACGTGACAAACTGCTCACTAGGTGAATTATTCACTACTGAATGTTTTGGGGCTAAAGAAAAAATCTTTGGGACTGTAGCCCTGAATGCCCAGGCCAGGTACTCTCTTTCTTGTGGGTGGGTCAGTGGGGTGGTGGTGAGGGCGTTGGGGCGCTCATCGGTGCCTCCAAGCTGGTGTCACCCTAAGGACTGCCTGGTTCACCTATGTCTAGAAACGGCCCTGTCGCATACCATGACAGTACGTACTGCATTAGATTCAGTACCTACAGCTCGTTGATACAGTGTGTACTGATCAGTATGTGTGTGTAGTATGAATACAACCTGGACATACTACATCCGACATGTTGGTGCAGACAGCTCTTCCGTGCCAGTTCCGTTACATTGTGGGATAGTGCAGTATCCACAGTGTCCACTGGATCCATACTGCAGAATCAGAAGGTCATCCGGGTATTTCTCGCCTACTGTTTTATGAATACTGAGAATTCTGACATGCTACTACTTTGGTGTACTGCTTTTCACCTACTGTGTAGTAGGGTAGTAGGGATATTCAGCCTATGGTAGTACACCAAAAGTAATAGCACTGGACACTGTGCTATCCCATAATGCAGTGGTTCTCAACCAGGGGCCCCACTGGGGAGGTGCGAAAAAAACACAGACAGGGCATCAGTTGTGTACTCTGTGTATTTTATTGCTTTTCAAATAGAATGAGTATAAATGAAAAACTCAGTGTTTCCTCTCCCTCTGTATTTTCTCTTTTCTGGGGAGAGGTGGAGTTTAGCTGCCTTTTATCTAGCTGTCACTGCAGACCAGTGTTGCCAACTTAGCGACTTTTCAGACCCCTTTAGCGACATTCTTTTTGCAAAAAAAGCACCTAGTGACAAATTTAGCGACTTTTTGGACAAACCTTAGCAACTTTCCAAATGTGGCCAGTACTGTCCTGCAAGCGCGAGGTCTTGGTTTCATGCTGCACTCACACCTCTCTCTGAATCTGCTCTGTTCAGTGAGGGGCTGAGAGCCGGAGATTTAACAATGTCATGGATAACGAGACACGCCCTTCTTCCCAATGTGAATGTTTTTAGAATGTAAGACGAATGGAATTCAACATGTTTTACATAGTTCTCTTGTTCAAAGTATTTATAGTGTTCTGGAACACTTTATATCATTCATGTTCAATACCTGTCCATTATATAGCTTTATAAATGTCATAAAAGTTATGAAAAGTAATAAAAAATTACAAAAACACGAAAGCAAAAATAAAAATAATCTATCTATCTATCGATTAAATCATATTATATATATATATAGGTATAATTATGATCTATTCTACACTATATATATATATATATATATATATATATATATATATATATATATATATATATACAGTATCTCACAAAATGAGTACACCCCTCACATTTTTGTAAATATTTGATTATATCTTTTCATGTGCCAACACTGAAGAAATGACACTTTGCTACAATGTAAAGTAGTGAGTGTACAGCTTGTGTAACAGTGTAAATTTGCTGTCCCCTCAAAATAACTCATCACACAGCCATTAATGTCTAAACCGCTGGCAACAAAAGTGAGTACACCCCTAAGTGAAAATGTCCAAAATGTTCCCAATTAGCCATTTTCCCTTGCTGGTGTCATGTGACTTGTTAGTGTTACAAGGTCTCAGGTGTGAATGGGGAGCAGGTGTGTTAAATTTGGTGTCATCTCTCTCACACTCCCTCATACTGGTCACTGGAAGTTCAACATGGCACCTCATGGCAAAGAACTCTCTGAGGATCTGAAAAAAAGAACTGTTGCTCTACATAAAGATGGCCTAGGCTATAAGAAGATTGCCAAGACCCTGACACTGAGCTGCAGCACGGTGGCCAAGACCATACAGCGGTTTAACAGGACAGGTTCCACTCAGAACAGGCCTCGCCATGGTCGACCAAAGAAGTTGAGTGTACGTGCTCAGCATCATATCCAGAGATTGTTTTTGGGAAATAGACGTATGAGTGCTGCCAGCATTGCTGCAGAGGTTGAAGGGGTGGTGGGTCAGCCTGTCAGTGCTCAGACCATACGCCGCACACTGCATCAAATTGGTCTGCATGGCTGTCATCCCAGAAGGAAGCCTCTTCTAAAGATGATGCACAAGAAAGCCCGAAACAGTTTGCTGAAGACAAGCAGACTAAGGACATGGATTACAGGAACCATGTCCTGTGGTCTGAAGAGACCAAGATAAATTTATTCAGATGGTGTCAAGCGTGTGTGGCGGCAACCAGGTGAGGAGTACAAAGACAAGTGTGTCTTGCCTACAGTCAAGCATGGTGGTGGGAGTGTCATGGTCTGGGTCTGCATGAGTGCTGCCGGCACTGGGGAGCTACAGTTCATTGAGGGAACCACGAATGCCAACATGTACTGTGACATACTGAACAGAGCATGATCAGTATGCAGTATTCCAGCATGATAACGACCCCAAACACACCTCCAAGACGACCACTGCCTTGCAAAACAAGCTGAGAGTGAAGGTGATGGGCTGGCCAAGCATGTCTCCAGACCTAAACCCTATTGAGCATCTGTGGGGCATCCTCAAATGGAAGGTGGAGGAGCACAAGGTCTCTAACATCCACCAGCTCCGTGATGTCGTCATGGAGGAGTGGAAGAGGACTCCAGTGGCAACCTGTGAAGCTCTGGTGAACTCCATGCCCAAGAGGGTTAAGGCAGTGCTGGAAAATAATGGTGGCCACAAAAAATATTGACACTTTTGGTCAAATTTGGACATTTTCACTTAGGGCTGTACTCACTTTTGTTGCCAGCGGTTTTGACATTAATGGCTGTGTGTTGAGTTATTTTGAGGGGACAGAAAATTTACACTGTTACACAAGCTGTACACTCACTACTTTACATTGTAGCAAAGTGTCATTTCTTCAGTGTTGTCACATGAAAAGTTATAATCAAATATTTACAAAAATGTGAGGCGTGTACTCACTTTTGTGAGATACTGTATATATATATATATATATATATATATATATATATATATATATATATATATATAGTGTAGAATAGATCATAATTATACCTGGTCTCCTCTAATATGGTCGGGTGCCACATGATAGGGAAGGCTTGGGGGGGCTTTAGTTACAAAAGGTTGAGAACCTCTGCCATAATGCAACGGGACTGGCACGGACGAGCTGTCAGAATCGGCACCAAGTAGTATGTCCCATTTGTATTCATGCTTACCACTTACTACTGATCAGTACTGTACTGTATCAACAACCGAGCAGTAGGTACTGAATCGAATGTAGCAGGTACTGAATCTAATGTAGCAAGTACTGAATCTAATGCAATAGGTACTGAATCGAATGTAGCTGGTACTGAATCTAATGCAGTAGGTACTGAATCTAATGTAGCAGGTACTGAAGCTAATGCAGTAGGTACTGAATCTAATGTAGCAGGTACTGAATCTAATGCAATAGGTACTGAATCTAATGTAGCAGGTACTGAATCTAATGAAGTAGGTACTGAATCTAATGCAATAGGTACTGAATCTAATGTAGCAGGTACTGAATGTAATGCAGTAGGTACTGAATCGAATGTAGCAGGTACTGAATCTAATGCAGTAGGTGCTGAATCTAATGCAGCAGGTAGGCTACTGAATCTAATGCAGTAGACCTGTCACAGTATGCCATTTCGGATGCAGCTGCAGTTCTTACCACACAAACACGCTCACACACAACTTATCAACACTATCTTTTATTTATTTATTTAAAACTAACCACATAACACTCTGATCATGTACTCTTCCTTTCATACCTTCTAAGAAACAGAAAATGTTAATCCATGATAAAAGCCCCCCAAAATATCATGAACTAAAATCTGATTCATGCTCAGAAAAAAAACTCTATGCCACCTCAGACACTCTACAACCCAAAATAACACCCAAATCCTGAAGATTTTAGATTCTACACATATGCACTAAAATGAACCAAAGGACACTGCAGTCTGTAGTGTGATTAGATTAGATTAGATTGCATTGGAATAGATCCACTACGTAATGTATGTTGTAACACGTGTGCACCAATGGCAGAAACAGTATGTCACTGTTATCCATCTATGGTTAGGGTTGGGGTTAGTGTTAAGGTTAGAACATCCAGTACGTAGTATATCTAATCTAATGTCATTACACTACAGGCTGCAGTGAGGACACACCCAATTAACAGCAATCCACATAAACTATGCTGAAAATAAAAAATATTTAGGCCCCTCTGACACCATTGGAACAGCAGGCCAAGTTATTGTTATTGCTGCAGAGTGAAGACATTTGGGTTTGAGATCAAAAGATGAAAAGGAGAAGAGAGGTTAGAATTTCAGCTTCTGTTTCCTGGTATTTATATGTAGATGTGTTAAACGACGTAGAACATAGCACATTTCTTTCAGACCACCCAATTGGTAGATACTAGGAAGTAAAAGCTGAAATCCTAAACTCTTGTCTCATATCCATCTTTTGATCACAAACCCAAATGTCTTTGGTGTACAGCATAAACAAATGAATAGGCCTTGCCGTTCCAATAGTTTCAGAGGGGACTGTACTGTACCCTCCCACTGATATCATTATTAATGCAACTAACTAACACTATTCTACATATAAATGTAACCCTTACCTTAACCTCAGTAACCAAATGATAAAAAAAGTTCTCACAAGGGCTCAACTCAAATGAACTAACTCACACAACTGATATGGATGTACACTGATCCAACAATCATATCAGAGACTCTTACAAAAATGTTCTAATCACATATTAACCTCATCACACAGGACATTAGACTTCATCTGAACATATTGTTTTAAGCCGCCACTCACTCTAATGAAGACACAAAGAAAACATTTACTCACAGATCATCACACAGAGTGGACGGAGCTCCATCCTGTCACACTGATGAAGGACTGACTGATCAGTGGTCTGTGTTAAAGCCACTACACTTCCTGTGTTCTTACACACAGAGAGAAAGAGAGAAAGACTTCCGTTCTGGTCAAAGCTGATGTGCTCTTTTCATGTGAACCCAGAAATTATAACAACAATTTGCAGAACATAACTTTATTCAACTCCTGAACTTGTACAGTTCCTCTGCTACTTCACTCAGGTTCATGATTGATCTCAACAAGACATCCAGTGGACCTTTCTGTAAAGCTTTTTATCTCGTTTGATTGAATAAGCAAGCTAACTCTTTTAAAAGAACGAGGTCTTTCCTAAATCAAGAAACTTTTCTATTCTGTCAGATTTACTTCAGGTTTTGGGTTTGATGCATTCCATAAAGATCAGAAAAGTTCACTGGACATGATGTCAGAACCTCCTATGAAGCTGGGAGGCAGGGCTTCTGCTAGTCACAAAATGGGGTTCTTAAATGTACAACCTAGATGTGATCAGTGAAAGGGATTCTAAGATTTAGATTTTTCCAATAAATCTGTGTGTATTTTCATCCATTATATTTGGATAATAATAATAATAATAATAATAATAATAATAATAATAATTCCTTAGATCAGTGTAAGGCTTTTCTAGGCACTCAAAGTGTTTTGTATTGTATGGGGGGGGGGGGGGGGGTACCTCCTCAACCTCTACCAGTGTGTAGCATCCACCTGGATACACCAGAACACCCAATACACCCAGAACACCCAGAACACCCAGAACACCCAGAACAGCCAGCTATTGGTGGAGAGGAGAGTGATGTATCCAATTCAGGGATGGGGATTATTAGGGGGCCATGATGGGGGCCAGTGGGGGAATTTCACCAGGACACCAGGGTTATACAGAAAAATAAGTGTTCTGGGATTTTTAATGACCATAGGACCTTGGTTTAATGTCTCATCCCAAAGACTGTGCATTAGGACCCACACTGACACCCCACAGAGTGAGCACCCCATGCTCTCTTTGCTGCTTCCAGCAGCAAGCTTAGTTTTCCCCAGAGAGTCTTCCATGAAGGTAATGGCCAAACTCACCCCTGCTTAACTGCAGTGGGAAACCAGACGAGATCTACAGGGGGATATGGCTCGAGCAAATGATAAGATAACAATCTGTAAAGCTTCATGTGAAAGTAGGAGGTGTTTTTCTGGAGATGAACAAGTACTGAGTAATGCTGATGACAGGTACTGAATAAATAGGCTTGAGAAATAAAATGTTATTGAAATCTAAAAAAGTTTTAAATGAAAACAAATTAAATGGAAGAAGTGAAAAGAGTCTGATATGTACTCTGGTAAAAGTCTGGAAAAACATCACAAAAGAAGGAATTAATAATTTGGTGATGTCACTGAGCTGCAGGCTTGATGAAGTTATTGCAAGCAAGAGATATGCAACCAAATATTAAGTGTTATTTACTTCAGTTTACTTCAACTTATCTGTTCCTACACTTTTGCTCACCTAAAAATTGTTTGGTCTGATACAAAAGGTTCTATGTTTTATGATGTTTAACACCAAGATGTAAATACCAAGAAATAAAAACTCTAAACTCTTGTCTCATATCCATCTTTTGATATTAAATCCAAAGGTCTACAGGTGTACAGCCGAAACAAATGAATTGGCCTTGCTGTTCCAATAGTTTCAGAGGGGACTGTATGTACTAATCCCATAAACAAGTGTTTAGATCTTTTATATTTATTAATCCCCATAGTTAATGTGTGTTTAGATCTTTTATATTTATTAATCCCCATCACTAATTCATGTTTAGGTCTTTAATGTATGCTGCAGTGACATCTAACATTATGTTTTCAATTCAATTTCAATTCAATTTTATTTGTATAGTGCTTTTTACAATAGACATTGTCTCAAAGCAGCTTTACAGAAATATCAACACGGTATACAGATATTAAAGGTGTGAATTTATCCCAACTGAGCAAGCCACTGAGTGGCGACGGTGGCAAGGAAAAACTCCCTAAGATGTTTTAAGAGGAAGAAACCTTGAGAGGAACCCGACTCAGAAGGGAACCCATCATCATCTGGGTAACAACACATAGTGTGAAAAAGTTCATTATGGATTCATATGAAGTCTGTATGGTGTTAGGAGCAGCCGTAGTCCCAGCAATCTGGAATTAGAGAAGATTTGCGCTCCATCCAGAGGCAGAAAGGATCTGGATCTCTAGTATCTCCATAAATTCGTGTGGGGCTCGGCAAAAAGAGAGAGCGAGAAAAAAGATTATTATGACTGCGAAGTAGTAAAATAGAATCTAGTCAGGGTAGGCTTGAGTAAACAAATACGTTTTAAGCCTAGACTTAAACACTGAGACTGTGTCTGAGTCCCGAACACTAATTGGAAGACTGTTCCATAACAGTGGGGCTCTATAAGCGAAGGCTCTTCCCCCTGCTGTAGCCTTCACTATTCGAGGTACCGTCAAATAGCCTGCATCTTTTGATCTAAGTAGGCGTGGCGGATCATATAAAGCCAAAAGATCGCTTAGATATTGTGGCGCGAGACCGTTTAGTGTTTTATAGGTTATTAAAAGTATTTTATAGTTAATGCGAGATTTTATTGGGAGCCAATGCAGTACTGATAATATTGGTGTGATATGGTCGTATCTTCTAGTTCTAGTTAGGACTCTAGCAGCTGCATTCTGGACTAACTGGAGCTTATTTATATTCCTACTGGAACATCCAGACAGTAAGGCATTACAGTAATCTAATCTAGAGGTGACGAATGCATGAACTAGTATTTCCGCATCATGTAGTGACGATATGTTTCTTATCTTAGAAATATTTCTGAGATGAAAGAAAGCTATCCTAGTAATATTATCTACATGAGCATCAGATGATCAGATGATATCACATGATGAAACAGAAAGACCGTCCAGAGTAACCATGTGATCAGAAAGATTACTTCTAGCTACACGTGGGCCTAATAAAAGTATTTCTGTTTTATCAGAATTAAGTAAAAGGAAGTTAGTCAACATCCAACGTCTAATGTCCTTTACACAAAGTGTTTATCTTTTATTTTTAGCTCAGCTCACTGAGTGCTGTTGGTGTTTACCACAGAAACTAGAGTGAGAACATGCATGTGTGGCTGTTTTAATTGTGGCTTTACTGAGAATGTGAATGGCAGCATTTCCTCATTTCTCACACAGCTCAACTAGAATAGAAACCAAACCACAATAATGTTTCATGTCTTAACTGCTAATCATTTAAAATGAAAGTCGCATATCTGCTGAAGAACAAATAAACTCTTTGTATAATAACGTCAATTAATCACATTCATTACTAGATATGAATGTTTTTTTAAAAAAATGTAAATCAGATCTGAAATGACTGACGTGAGATAATGTGCAGTTGTGTACAGTTTTCAGATAAGACTACATAATGAATCAGGAAGTCTTAAACTGTATCACTGCTGCCATTTAAATGAAAACATTCATAGATTAGCATCTGTACATCTGAGCTCAGCTATGCTGTGTGAACCTACTGGCTCTACAAGGTACTGCAAGTAAAAACATGATATACAGTGCCCTCCACTAATATTGGCACCTTTGGTAAATATGAGCAAAGAAGGCTGTGAAAAATTGCATTTATTGTTTAACCTTTTGATATTTTGTTAAAAAAAAAATCACAAAAATTCTCATGGATATCAAACAATTGTAAACAAAACACAGGTTTATCCAAAATATTTATTTTTTAAATATAGGTGTGTAACAATTATTGGCACGCTTTTAGTCTATACTTCCCTTAGCCAAGATAACAGCTCTGAGTTTTCTCCTATAGTGTCTGATGAGGTTGGAGAATACATGGCAAGGGATCTGAGGACGTTCCTCTATACAGAATCTCTCCAGATCCTTCAAATTTTGCGGCCCACATTAGTAGACTCTCCTCTTCAGTTCACCGCACAGGTTTTCTATGGGTTTCAAGTCAGGGGACTGGGATGGTCATGGCAGGGCAGTCAGGTTTTCATTTAATATCTGTTGATACTTGATAGAGTCCATGATGCCATGTATCCTAACAAAATGTCCAGGTCCTCTGACAGAAAAACAGCCCCAAAACATTAAAGAGCCACCACCATATTTAACCGTGGGCATGAGGTACTTTTCCATAAGTCTACCTCCCTGTGTGTGCCAAAACCACCTCTGGTGTTTATTACCACAAAGCTCTATTCTGGTTTCATCTGACCATAGAACCCGATCCCATTTGAAGTTCCAGTAGTGTCTGGCAGACTGAAGACACTTGAGTTTGTTTTTTGATGAGAGTAGAGGCTTTTTTCTTGAAACCCTTCCAAACAACTCGTGGTGATGTAGGTGACTTCGGATTGTAGTTTTGGAGACTTTCTGACTCCAAAGACGCAACTAACTTCTGCAGCTCTCCAGCTGTGATCCTTGGAGATTTTTTGGCCACTCGAACCGTTATCTTCACAGTGCGTTGAGGCGATATAGACACACGTCCTCTTCCAGGTTGATTCATAACATTTCCAGTTGACTGGAACTTATTAATTATTGCTCAGATGGTGGAAATGGGCATTTTCAATGCTTGTGCTATTTTCTTATAGACACTTCCCATTTTGTGAAGCTCCACAACCTTTTGCCGCACATCACAGCTATGTTGCTTGGTCTTACCAATTGCTATGAATGACTAATTGAATCTGGCCTATGTGTTACCTCATATTTATCTTGGTTGAACAATTTCCTGTTCGTAGTCACCCAGGTGTACTAAAAATGTAAAATATAAATGGGAATACACTTCACATATCATTTTCTTACATGAATTCATAAGGGTGGCAATAATTGTTGAACACCTATATTTAACACAGATATATTTTGGATAAACCTGTGCTGTGTTTGCAATTGTTTGATATCCATGAGAGCAGAGTATTTTCATGATTTTAGTTTTTTAACAAAAGATCAAAAGATTGAAAAATAAAGACAATTGTTCACAGCCTTCTTTGTTCATATTTACCAAGGGTGCCAATATTAATGGAGGGCACTGTAACTGCAATGAATGTGGCTTTACTCAGGCACTGAGCTTCAAATATGAACCGAGAGTTATCATTATGTTTTTTATTAAATATACTATATACTCATGAAGTCATGGTAAATGTGTATGATGTCTAATAATCTAACCCAGGGGTGCCCACACTTTTTTGACTTGCGAGCTACTTTTAACATGACCAACGCTAAAAATGCGAAACATATATTTACTCATATATATACTGAGTAGACTTCAAATATGTATACACACACAATATATGTTCATGTACCTTGCATAACTGCATGAGCCCTTATGGCACACTACAATTCAGTACATTTTTGGTCATTACCTTACTCTGATGACTTGCACTGAATAGAATCAGCCAGGGTTGCATAGTCCGGACAGTAGCTGCTGGTAGCCAGCCTCAAGCAGGCCTCCAAATGATGATCAGTCATTGTGGAACGGTATTTGGACTTAATAATCTTCATGTGGGAAAAGGCTGACTCACATAAATAAGTAGAGCCAAACAATGCAGTCAATGAGGTTGCACATTTCCTCATGTTTGGGTACTTTTCCCCTGTGAGGAAGTTCCAAAACTGTCCATGAACCCTGGACTTCAGCTGAATGTCAGTCTGTAGTTTCAAAATCTCATCCTCCACTTCAGACGAGTTCAGGTGAAACAGCGTTGCAATTTTCGATGCGAGTGAATCAACCTCAACATTGTCCCTGAATGGGTAGCACATGAATGTAGCGACTGGCTCCAGTAAAGCAAAGTCTTGAAAGCGTCTGTCAAACTCTGACCGACAGCTGTCAATCTGCTCCGTGTAGCGTGCAATGTTCAATTGCGCACAAGCCGCAATTCCGCTGCGTCTCCAGATCTGACGCGAGGTTTCGGAAGTTCCCAGAATCATGGCGCTGCAGCTTTGAGGACAGAAGTTGCATTTTCCGTTTAAAGGCATTAACTGAGCTGATCATATTGACCACGGTTTTGTCTTTTCCTTGCAGCTCCGAATTAAGCTCATTTAACATGTTGGTCAGATCGGTTAAAAATGCTGGACTTGGGTCCAGCAGCCACTGATCATCATTGAGTTGGGTGTATTCTGCATGTTTAACAGCAAAAAGAAACTCGCTTATCTCCGGACAGAGCTCTCGAAATCTCTGCAGGAATTTACCCCTACTAAGCCATCTCACGTCAGTGTGTAGCAGGAGCTCAGAGTGGTCGCAGTCTGCCTTCTCCAGATGCGCACGAACAGCCGTATTTGAAGTGATCTAGCACGTATAGAACAGGCGATCTTTGTTGCCACATCCACGATCTCTTTCATGTTCAGCATTTTTGCGCATAAGGCTTGTTGGTGTATTATGCAGTGGTAGTTAAGGAAGTCAGGGAAAGCATCGTCTTCCCTGCACTTGGCAATGAATCCATTTGCGCTGCCAACCATTGCGGGCGCACCGTCCGTGGTGACTGATATCAGTTTGCACACTGGGAGCTGGGTTTTGTCAATGAAGCCTTTAAAAGACTGAAAAATGTCCTCTCCCCGCGTGTCTTCTTTCATGGGCAGTATCGTTAACAACTCATCTTTTGCAGTCATGTCTGTAAACAACATCCGTATAAAAACGCACAACTGGGCTGTATCACTTCCGTCCGTAGACTCGTCCGATTGCAGTGAGAAACACGCGCCATCTGTGATGTCCTTCCAAAGCTGTTGTGTCAAATCCTCGGCCATGACTTCACAGCGCCGTGGAACTGTACTTCTTGATAGCTGGAGAGCTCTGATTGAAGATAATATTTCGGTTTTGTTTTTAAAGTCCCGAAACAACGAGTCAGCTGCGTCTACGAATGCCTCTTTTATCATCTCTCCGTCTTGGAATGACTTCTTGTGTTTAATGATGGAGTGACTCATCCGGAACGATGCTTCGGTGGCTGCCTTAGCATTTGAAGTCAGTCGTGAGAATCGTAGTTTTTATGAACAGTCCTAAAGTGCCGCTCCACATTTCCCTTTTTCGGAATAGCAATGGTAGCTTGGCAGATCAGACAAACGCACTTCGAATATGACATCGTGAAAAAAAATCATCCTCCCATTCCGCATGGAAGTGATAAGTCTTCGGTTTCTTGCTTGATCCCGCTAACTCACTCATTTTGTACCCTTTCTTCAATAGGAATAAATTGGAAAGTTAACTCAGTGATTTCGCTCGATAGCCTTTAGCGCTGGCGCGTTTGATCGCACACGCATGGTGAGAGAAAAGACGAGATCTCAGACTGGCTGCCCTCTACATCATCGCTAACATCTATTTTTTTTGAATGGGGATCTACCAGCACTTCCTTTGCGATCGACCGGACGTATTGGGCACCCCTGATCTACCCCTTTTATTTATTACAGTATTTGGTGAAATGAACTTGACTGGTTTATATCTGTGTGAAGCTGCTTCATTCACAATAATATTATATTCTCTTTTTCTTATTTCATTATTCATTACAAGTCATCTGGACCTCCCATAGAAGTTTGTGTGACAGAAGACAAGACAGCACTCACACTCCGCCCATCTAGTTAACTTCACATCATCTCCCCACACACGCAGTAGTTTAGACATTGTCTAGACTGCACACGTGGGTCTGCGCTACAGCTCCATTTCACACACACACACACACACACACACACACAGGTTTTTATCACATATTACTTCTCCCTGCTGATCCACATCCCCAATAATCACACTACACACACCAGATAAGTTTAAAACAGAACATCTTTATTTACGTGTCTGTATATTTGTATAGTCTGTCTTTGTTTGTGCTGTAGATTGTCCGCGTCCGTCTTCCGGGTCCAGTCCGCCGAGACTACAACAAGAGGGAGGAGATAAACTCCTGTCCTATTTCTGCACCAGTGTTTATGTGTCTGGGGGAAAAGGGGGACTTTTATTGAAATGAACATGAGGAAGGTGATTAATATGTGTGTATGTTCACATTATGATCATATTATATGTTAATGATGATGTATACTTATTTTTATGTGTGAGGTTGTTGTATTCATAATAATAATAATAATAATAATAATAAACTTTGATAGAGTGCCTTTAAAAGCAGCTTCTCAAAGCGCTGTACGCACAATAAGAAGTACACAGAAAAAAATGAAATAAATAAAATTTAATAATAATAATAATAATAATAATAATAATGAAAAAGTAGACATCAGCAGTCAAATGCAAGTTTAAAAAGTAAGTCTTAAGTTGAGCTTTAAAAATGCCAAAGGTCTGAGCTTCCCTAAGTTCGAGAGGAAGAGAGTTCCAAAGGGAAGGAACATAGACAGAAAAAGCCCCGTCACCCATAGATTTTAAGCAGGTTTGTGGAACAGTTAACAGATTACATTGTGAGGAGCGCAGTCTGTGATTTGGGGTGTAAGGAATTAATAAAGCAGACAAGTAATGAAGAGCCAAACCATGTAATGCTTTGTATGTCAGCATCATAATTTTAAAATCAACACGGAACCTGACCGGGAGCCAGTGCAAGGACTCCAGAACAGGAGTAATATGATTGTATTTCCTGGTCCCAGTCGGGATCCTCACAGCAGAGTTTTGAACATATTGGAGTTTATTGATTGTGGATTTAGAAACTCTGACGGTAATCCAGCCGAGTGACAACAAATGAGTTTATCAGTTTTTCAGCTACAGAGAAGTTTAGCATAGGGTGCAGTCTTGCTATATTTCTGAGGTGAAAAAAGGATGCTCAACAGTGCTCTGTACAAAAGAATCAAATGTAAGGCCGGTATCAAAAATTACTCCAAGGTTCCTCATTTTACTTTGAGTCTCTAGAACAGAGCCATCAACAAATAAAGACAGTGGACCAGCTTTGAGAATTTGCTGACGGGAACCTATAAGCATAACTTTGGTTTTACTGACATTCAGGTACAGAAAATTATTATTCATCCACGTTTTTATCTCAGAAATACAATCAGAAAGAAAACAGTCATCAAGGTTTTCACCAGATTTTGAGTGAATGTAGATTTGGCTTTCGTCAGCATAAAAGTGATAATGGAGGCCGAGTGATCGCAGCAAATGCCCAAGTGGAGACAAATAAATATGAAAAAGTAAAGGGCCTAATACTGAAACCTAAGGAACACGAGCGAGCACAGAGCTAGTGTCAGACCTGTAACCACCCATAGAAATAATTCATACTTACCTGATATTTATTCTTTATCATGGCTCATGCCAAATGGGCGGAGCTTCAGCTTTATAAGCGGGCCACTACCCTACATGCGGGCGCTAATGGAAAGTCCGATTCATTTCCGCGAACCGGTTCTTTCTGAGGGTTTGTTTCAATGAACCGGTTCATCGGTTCCTTTACGTCGTCAAGCAATGGCGTAACTACATATTCCTTTTCTAACAACTCAGTGTCATGTTGTATCAATGAAACTGCTGGCCCAAATTTAGCCTATTACCCAAAGACACTTAAAATTCAACATAGAAGCAAATACTCACATCTGTGAACCCAGCTGGAGATAGAAAAAAAGACACCAGCCGTGAGTGAGAAGAAGCAAGGGTCCAGATTTATCGGTTCCGTTCCACCACACGAGATCCACACTGATGAGAATTCTCAGAAGTGATCTTACACCTGGAGCTCATGCTCCAGTATTTATACTGTATTTACACAGTAAATAACCAATATATCTTAGAAAGACTATGATATCAATACCAATAGGGTTCAAAAAGAGCTCATCTACATTACCATGATGTTTAAAAAGAGGCTTATCAAATTTACCATTATGTTTTGAACAAGGATTTTCTGACTACCATTATGTTTTGAAAGAGGACTTTCTGACTACCATTAGGATTGAAAGTGGGAGAGAGACAAAACAATTTAGAGAGACCTTGGTCTCAGCTACCCTTATAAATGGCTCCTCATGGTTTTCTCTTAAAATTATGGCCCCCGTCTACACCACGCCTGACCCTTCCTCGCGAGACAAGAATCTTCACCATCTGAATTATGAGTAAGTTTCTTTGACATTTTTCTGTATTTCTGGTTTATAATTTACTTTCATATTTGCTCTATATCTCTATTTTATATATGGTTATACCGCTTGCAAATGGTTTACTGTACTCCCTACTTCATAATATCATTATATTTCCTTCTAATATCCTACATATCCTACTACTCTTTATATTACCCTTATAATATCTTAATACTCCTTTTTATTATTCTTATAAAGTTATAATGTTATGTGTGTGTGTGGGAGAGAGAGAGAGAGAGAGAGAGAGACAGAGAGAGTGTGTGTGTGTGTGGGTGTTATGTCTGCACGCCTGCCCTTGACTGTACGAGAGTGTGTGTGTTTCTCAGCCTGCACTTCTCAGCTCTTATATTGCTCTGTGACTAATAAACCATAGTCTGTTACTCTTAAAGATCTTAAAGTGTGAATCCAATTCGTCAATATCCGCCTAATACCGCTTCTGTGTGTCTAGGTGCCCGTCATCATTTTTCCTTCTCTCCTTTACTGGAGGGGCTGGATTTGGATCTGAACACTCACTATCAGCTCGCGCATCTCACTGCTGACATCATGGTGCTACTTAACGTTCTTAACAGTACCCCCTCTGGAAATGGAAATGCGGGGTTCCCCCCCTCTCAGATACAGAATCCACCCCGTGAATGTGTGTATTGACGCCTCTACACAGACAGACCCTCTGCCTGACCCTCCCTCCAGCTTTCAGTCTGAGGATGGTGTCACCTTCTCTGATCTGGGCTCTGACCATTCTTCCCTCTTCTCACCTGTCAGTCCGCTGTACTCTCAGTGTTCTCCTTATTTCACCCTTGCTGACTATCCCACGTCCCCAGGACGCACCCCATTTTCTTCCCCCTACCGCTCTCCTCAAGATTACGCACCCACCAGTCCTGTGAATTTTCAATAAAATGACATATTACTCATACTAGGTCTCCCTCATGTTTATTTCATGTCATTTTTATCCACAACATTCCCCCATCTGAGGCTATAAAGCCTCATAAACTACCTTATTTAAGCAGGTATCTGTGGAGAAACTGGTTCTGCCGCACCCCATGGCCGTCCCTCGCTAGCTGTCGGAGGATTACTCTAACGAAGCCATAATTCCTTCGCTCATCCTTGTAATCAAATGGGTCCCTTACAGTAACCACTTCTATGCTACACTGATCAGGATAGGAGCTGAGGAGGGTTTGTAGACCTGGTGGGAGACGTGCTAGCGGTGTGCGCCCCGGGGCTTCATAGTAGATTGGCAGCTGGAGAATGGGCCTTAGGACCCCCTACGTCACGTCTACTTTGCGCCGGACCCATGTAGATGTACCTAGCCATAACTCTTAACCCTTAACATTCTCCTTTCAACTATATATATATATATATATATATATGTTATTTCGAATCTAACTACCTTGATTATATGTTTGTTTGCCTACATCGATTATAAGTGTGATTAACTGAGTTCCCCAAATCATTTATTACTACTACTACTGCCATCGCTAGACTAAGTATGAGTGGCCACTACAGTAACTACTTGATTGGATCTACACGTCCCTATCTTTCTCAACTAGGCCTGTCAGCCCACAGTTTTGTATTTGTCGGGACCTGCAGAGTCTTGCTTCCCCCCATAAAACAAACCCCAATCCTTCGCAGTCAGGGGTGGGCGAAAAAACCTCCTATGAGGAAAAATTCCCACACTGCCAGCACTATGTGCTCAACAGCACCATTATACTTTTCTCGTGCCTGATTACGTCACACTTTGTTGCACATCACAGATCATACCCCATCACATATCATATCACATATCACATATCACAACATTTTATAACAATCGACATGACAGTCTCTATCGGCAGTATCTCTATGTATTCCGGTTGTCTTCGGCTCAAGCACTTTACGTACTGTAGAGAACCACCCTTTGGGGAGAGGTTAGGCTAGCACTTACACCCAGGGTATGGATCATCACATCTTCTTCTCACCCCTCAGGGTTCAGTAGATCTGCAACACAGATGAACACATACAAAACACCAATAGGTCCCGTTTTTCTCGGATAGGCCCAGTTGGCCACTACCTTGTACAAACGGGTCCTTGCGCTCCCTTGCGCTGTCCTCATCAGTCCTGGCTCATGTCCCGTCTCATGTCCTCGTAGACCCCCCAAGTCTCGCTGGTGTTGCTGCTGTCTCTGCTCATTGTCTCCCTTCGCATGGTCTCGATCACCACCCCCCGTTGAGGCGGTAACACCTCACCCTTAACAATGTACTGGCCAGAAAAGGAGGCAGAGGACATCACCATCCGTCGTGCGCAGGGGATCACACAGCAGGCCACCAGACCCACAAGGAGAAGGAGGGCAAGCAGGGGCACTCCCAAGCGGGTCAGGGCAGCAGTCCAATCTCCAGAAAGAAACCAGGAGAGCCACGGCGGGAGGCGGAGACTAGACCCAAAGCTAGAGTTAGCTGCTTGCTCCGCTTGGAGGGCCTGTAGTTGACCCAGGACCTTGGAGAGAGCACCCTCAGAACCAGTGTGCAAAGGGATCGCAGCACAGCACTCGGGACCAATCATTGCATAGACACCCTCTTCAGGGGCATGCATCTAGTCCAGGACAAAACGGTTCTGAGCAGCCATAAGGGAGGTGGCATGGAGCTGATCACGGACCAGTCCGAAAGCACTCACCGAGTAGTTAATGAAGCGTTGCTCGTTGTACCAAATGTAATTAATCCACGCCACGTTGCGAGTGATCTGCACGGCCGGGAGCAAAATAGATGTTACACCACTGCCAACAGCCTCCATGGCTCTGTAGCGAGCAGGAACGCCAACGGGGGTGCCCCCAAAGTCAAGATGGATGGTCTCATCAGTGGCCCAGTCAGAATAGCTCACTGCACCAGCGTCACGGACATACTGAGTCCACAGGGCCACGTCGCGGCGTGAACGGGACCGGCTGGATCACGGTTGGTCAGCCACCAACAAAACACGGGTCTTACCGTCCAACCTAACCGGGGCGCAGCACCCCTGCCATTCCGCAGGCAAAGTCTGGCGTACACGTTGGCCCCCACAAAACCAGAAAACATCCGCAAGGGGAACAGTACCAACACTAAGATCAGGTAGGGGAATTGTCACACTGGGGGTGCATGGGGATGAATCACAGACAGAGAGGGTCTCAATTTGCAAATCATTAGCGAACAGGGAGACATTACATCGGGCAGACACGTTTCCCACAGGATACACGCCAACAGAGGAGCAGAGGCAAATGGGAAAGAACAAGGGCAGAGATGGTTGGACGCGGACAAAAGTCGACACATGAGTGGAAACAGGGTGAAACAGGCATGAGGAGCTTGCATTGTACATCCACGATGGGCCAAAGTCAGCAGAAAGGGCCCCAAGAAGGCACACAGTAGGACACAAAAAATCAACAGAATAGGGGGTGGTGAGGCATTCCGTGAGGTTCCCCATAGGCAGCATAAAATGGGGGGTGAGGCTACGATCATGACATACGAGACACGAGCGATCCGTCACAGATCGAGCAGTATGGACCATCCATGCCAGATACATGTTACTCTGCTCCTCCGTAAGCGAGGTGTTATCGGTGGAGATTGAATAGCGTTGTAATTTCATTAATTTATGTGCGATAGGAGTTGACATCGGGGCAATGAGGAGGGGGTGGAGAGCCCGGGATGCGAAAGGTGAACCTGTACTATCATGGTAAGAACACGCCGTAGTCGAGCAAAGGAACGGTAGCCACAGGGGGCCAACAGTGGGCAGCTCAAAGGAGCACCTACTCGTCCGTGCCATAACAGTAATTCTAAGATGTCCCACGCGAATCTCCGCTGATCAAGCTCGGGAGAAAGTGAATGAGGCCAAATGGGGACTTCTGCCAATCAGGGACTCTTCATGGGCGAGTCTAAGGAGAGCTAACGCGCACATCGAGCTACGTGAACCCACATTTAAGCCAAGGGCAGTCCAGGATCGAACATGCCTAATACGGGGATAGGGGGCTGTTCGGGAAGTAGCAACCAATCGTGGGCGAAAGGTGTTATAGGAATCCAGGGCATTATTGAAGGTATGAATAGTCCTTCTGAACATCGGGTCATAGAAAAAGAAAAAGAATGCTATTAGCCCTGCTGCAAAAATCACCCTACCCCCATATGTGCTACTATTCTGCGGAGCTCGTGCCACCGGTCCCCTCCGGAACCGGTGGTAGGGGAGTGTGCAAGGATTCATGCGGAGACTGAAGCTCAGGAGTAAGCCCAGGTAAGCTCAACTGTGCTTCAAGGGACTGCAGCGTATCCAAGTCAATTAGGCTCAGAGGCAAAGCGGGGTCGTCAAGGTCCTGACAGAGAGTGGCAAGCGTAGACAGAAAATCCTCCTCCGATGGGGTTACAAATTCCTGCGGGCTGGTAGCTACGACACCCGTCACTTCTACTCAGGGCGAGAGAACAAGTTCCATATCATAGTAAGGAGTGGAGAGAAGCAGAGGGCCGTTTGGGCTACTGGCATCAGACTGAGACAGTTTATCTAGTTTTTCCACAGCCCGCCGCTTAGTCTGGGCTCGAGTGCCGTAGGCAGGGCTCAGTTATGCATCTGAATCACTGTCACTATCGATGAACACCACTGCCTCAGTGGGCTGCCTTGACTAGGCCTGAGGTTGACGGTTATTCGTCGGTAGTGTCTTGCAGTAGCGGTCCCTTACCTGGTTCGGCGCAGCTGCAGTGGTTCAAGTGATACCAGTAATTCCTCCCCTGAACTTTCACAGCCGTGGGGGTTGCAGTGACCACGGTGAAGGGTCCTTCCCGGCGTCCCGCGAGGGGGCTCTTCCTCTTGAAGATACGAATGTATACCTGGTCCCCGGGTGCCACTAGACGCACGTCCTCCCGTACCTCGTTCTCTCCATGGACTGCCTCACGAACCTGTGAATACAAATGTCTGTGGATTTGGGTGAGGGTTCGCACATAATTGTGCCAAAGATGGCCCTGTGTATGGACCTCGGGTGAACGCCATGGGCATTGGGCGCCCAGTAAGCATTTCATGAGGAGTCAAGTGCGTCATACGATTGGTCTGTGAACGCATCTTCATCAATGCCAGTGGTAAGGCTTGGACCCAGTTTAGGCGAGAGCTCTCGCATATTTTTGCCAGTTTACTTAGTAGGGTACCGTTCACCCGTTCCACCATGCCCTGGGATTGAGGATGATATACACAACCTAGCTTATGATCTACCCCCAAGGCAGATGCAACATTGTCGATGACGTTATTCACAAAGTGGGTGCCGTTGTCCGAACTCAGAAAATCTGGAATACCGAACCGGGGAATGACCTCGCGACATAAAAATTTAGCTGTGGCCATCGCGTCCTCCTTGGAAGTCACAGTTGCCTCCACCCACCTGCTGAAGCGGTCTACTATTACTAGAATGTAGCGCTTCCCTTCTTTCCGGTTGTCTGCTCCCATGTCTACATAATCCATCATTATATGCCGGAAAGGTCCCGTCGGTGGGGGAATATGTCCTAAAGGGGCAGTAAAGTTCTTTCGCACATTGTTCTTGATGCACACATCACATCTTTTCAACGCATAGTCCACCATACTGGCCAGAAATGGGGACCACCATTCCTGACGGATTTTTCGGATAGTTTCGGTCCTATGGGCGTGATCCAAGCAATGGGCTTCTTTGATCAAGAGCGGGAGGTAACAGGCTGGGGCTATACACAACCCTTCTATGCTGCGCCACAATCCAGTACCCACCTCTTTTTTCGCCCCCCGTTTTATCCACGCCGATATTTCAGCCACCCCTGCGGTGTTTTGCAGCTCCACTAAGTGGGCCACATTGTCTTCCTGTGGATACCACAGCTGACTCTCCCCGGGCTGAGTTAGGGCCATCATCTGCGCAGGCACTATGGCAGCTTTCTTTGCTGCCTCATCCGCCAGTGCGTTCCCTTTAGTGATAAAGGAATCATCAGTCTTATGTGCCCTGCATTTCACTACAGCTAATTTTGTGGGCAATGTCATAGCATATAGTAAATCTGAAATGGCTTCCCCGTGGGTCACGGCGGACCCATCTGCCCGCTGGAATCCCCTTTGAGCCCAGATTGGTCCAAACACATGGCAGACTCCATGAGCATAGGCCGAGTCCGTATACACAGTGCAACTATCATTACAGCCCAACTTACATGCAGCTGTCAACGCCCGTAGTTCAGCTAGCTGGGCCGAGCAGGGTTGGGGAAGGGGAACACTCATCACCACCTCAAACGTCGCCGGGTTTCGTCGTGCTTCTACTACTGCCAACCCAGCCTTATTGCCCGTATCGGTACGATAAGAGGAACCGTCCACAAAATACGTATGCTTAGCATTATCAATAGGGCAGTTCTCCAAATCCGAACGCGCTTTCAAAAATTTCTCTGATTCCGCTACGCACTCATGGGGTACACCATCTATCGGGGTTACCAGTTTATCGGCCGGATTCACCGTGGTGCACCGTTCTATAGTGAGCTCCGGGGCTGACAGAATGGAGTCATACCCCGTTCGACGGGAGTTTGTTATCACAAAGGTCTGACTCGTTAGGAGCGCATGCAGTGCATGGGTCGTATATAATGTAACTGGGTGCCCCATGGTGATTGAGGACGCTTTCTGATATGCAAATGCGGCCGCTGCCAAAGAACGATAACAGGGTGGCATCTCCTTTTCTACGTTATTGAGAGCCGTGCTGTAATAGGCGATGGCCTGTTTCCCCATGCCTTGTTGCTGTTGAGTTAAGACGGCCGACGCATACCTCTTTCTTTCGGATACATAGAGGTGAAACTGTTTGCTATAGTCTGGGTTAGCCAATGCAGGAGCGGTCATTAAGGCCATTTTGATATCTGCGATTGCGGCTAGAGCTTCAGGAGTCCAAACAAGGGGGGCATTTGGCTGTGATTGGTCTGCTGCCTTAATCATGTCCCGTAATGGTTGAACCCTTAGCGCGAACTCACATATCCATGGGCGACTGAACCCCGCCATTCCTAGAAACTCCAACATCTGCCGTACGGTGGTTGGCTGTGGGGCCTTGCGTATGGCCTCTACATGCTTTGGCGCTATAGTACGGCTTTCTCCCTCTAACACACGACCTAGGTATTCCACTTTTTGTCTGCAAAATTGCAACTTTTCTTTACTGGCCATTTTCGGCCATTTGTGGCCATTTTCGGCCAACATTCTTAGGACCTTTAGTGAGTCGTGCTGGCATTGTTCTTTGGATGCACTACAAATCAAAAGGTCGTCGACATACTGCAAGATGGTGCTACGGCACTCCAGGGCTGAGAGGTCTTGAGCCAGTACCTGATTAAATATGGATGGGCTTTCACAGTAACCCTGCGGAAGTCTAGTGTATGTGTACTGCTGCCTTTCATATGTGAAAGCAAATAAATGCTGTGAGTCTGGGTGCAGTGGCACGCTAAAAATGCTGTGCATGTCTATGACAGTATACCATTTGGTCCCTTCTGGAATGTTCGACAATAGGGTGTGTGGGTCTGGCACTACTGGTGTTTCAGGTATCACGATTTGGTTAATAGCACGCAAATCACGTACTAGCCTCCACTTCTCTGAGTCAGGTTTTCTAACTGGAAAAATGGGGGTATTGCACTGACTTCGCGTAGAGATTAGCACTCTGGCCTCTACCAATCCATGTATTGTGGGCCGTATGCCTTTCTGTAGCTTGCGCTGACAACGGATACCGTTTCTGCTAGGGCAACCATGCATTCTCTTTTACCTTATTCCGAGCTAGGTCGGTGGATTTAACAAGCCCTACGTCGGTCAGATGTTTTGTCCATAGCTGTTCTGGAACAGTTTTCAGTATTTCCCCATTGTCCTGATCTTTTGCTGCCTTAACTGCCATTTGCAAACCACTTCTGTCCATGCTCGTGCATATGCAGACACTAGTGGCCACGGCGGTGTCAACTGCCGTTATTGAGATTCGCACAAACTTTCCATCAGGCAGTTTGTGCAAAGACGGATTGGTAGTTGGTTTCCACTCTTTTACTTCTTTCGTCTGCCTTATCATTGGCCCTACATCTTCCGGTTCAAGGCCTTTGGTGACCATGAGTGTGACATGGGGCGCCGTCCCTTCCAGCTGATACCAGTTTGTGATTCCCTCTGGGAGCTTGATCATAGCCGCCACTCCCTGTGGGCCGCTTATTATATCCATGGTTTTAATGTCCATTACTTGTCCCTGTTCCATGTCTTCCCAAAGCTGAGCATATTCCTGGTCTCGTCCACCATCATCATATTTAATAGTGCAATGTAAAGGGGCCTCCACCTCTGTGCAATCGGGCCGCATGTACTGTAACCATGGTTTCCATTGTGCGTATCTGTGCCAGAGTTCCGAATTAGATGGATCGGACATCTCCAACCAGTATACCATCCTCACATTACGGGCGGTGCTAGGTGGTTCGTGCAACAGTAGGTATTGTGTGGATATTGATTTAGGAACTGTCACCCAAATCCCAGTCGCCTCGCACTGTATCTGAGCTCCCAGCTTACACAGGGCATCACGTCCCAGTAGGTTAACAGGCACTCCTGGCAAATATAACAGGGGTGCTTGTATTGTTACACCATCCAGAGTTAGTTCTTGAGGCTCGGTGAATCGTAAGGTCTGTATTTTTCCTGAGAAGCCCATAGTTTGAATTGCCTTACAGGTGAGAGGGAGCTGTGAACCTTCTTTCCCTATGCTTGAATATGTAGCTCCAGTTGCCACTGAGGTGGCATTCCATAGCTCTCCGGCACTCTCAGTCCAAGCACCTGACCTCTTCTTTCGGCTCTATCCACGCGGTCTCCCCAAGTTGGTCGTGGGACACGTGGACAATTTCTCCTGAAGTGGCTAGGGTCGCCGCATCCCCAACACCCTTCAGCTGCCATATTTGGTCTTTGCAGAACTCGACCCCGTCCGTATCCTTGTCCCCTCCCCCAGGCGGGTGGCGTCCCCGGGTACATGGGGGCCCTCATTTGATATATGTAATTCATCTGGGCGGGGTGCAACATAGTATTTATGTGTGGGACTTGCGGTTGTGGGTGGGCCTGGTATCCACTGGCCAGCAGCAAAGGGTCAGCTGCCGTTTGTGAATGGGGCACCATTAATGCCGCTTGTTTAATGTGTTCCTTCCTCCATTCCTTCTCTTCCTGTTTAGTCCTGGTCAGTTCGCCGAGCTGTGCTTTACAGAGTTGGCTCATTAGGGTTTCAGTGGCATCTTTAGCTTCTTTTTTCAGCTTTCTGTGTTGCTCCACGTGATGGGTCACATGTGCCAGAAATGAAGCCCATTCCATTGCGTTGAGCCCCACCACTTCCTCTATCTTCTGCTGCACTTCCCCAGGGAGAGCCTTCTTCAACAGCAGTTTGAACAGTCCCACACTTGCCACCGAATCATCCCATTTGGCACCCGTTTCATCCCTCCATTTGTCTTGAAACTGTTGTATGAAGGTTATCACGTTTTCTTCGTCTTTCAGTTTTATATTTTCGAGCTTCCCAGGGTCCATCTTAGCCAGAAACATGCTCCTCACTGCATCCCATATTTCAGTGGTGCCTCCAACGGGGGGTGGCCCTTGAGTCCTCTTCCTCACTGACGTCCTGTTCAACTTTTCCTTCGTCTTCTGTTTCGGTCCCCTCGCTCTCAGTCCCTCCTTGTTCGTCCAGATCCATGTCTGAACTCACTTGCTTCATCTTCTGCTGGTGGTATATTAGGCCGTTTGAGTCCTTACTCAGGCTCTTCACATGTTTTCCTACTGTCTGGTTCAGTGCTCTTCTCGACCTCTGTGATTTTGATTCTCCCAATATACCGTCCTCCAGCGGTCGAATCCTGCCCTCCAATTCCTTATCCTCCTCGATAGCATATGGGGAGAGCACCACATCCCCCTCTATACAGACCACCCGCCCCACATTGTCTCTCGGCTCCCCTTTTTCTCCTCCTCTGGTGTGTGGAGCCCCTCGTGCTCTGTTTTCACCCTCATGCCCTCTCTCACTCCTATGACCTTCTTGATTTTCACTGGTCCTATGCTCCTTGTCTCTTTGCTTGTGCACCATCGGCTGTGACCCTGGCCTCTGGGTGCTAGTGCTGGTGGGAATCTCCCCATGCTCTGGCCACCCCGGAGTGTGGGTCCAGTTTTTCATGTACTCCTGCAGTTCCCTGTCCCTCTCTTTGTTGCTTACATGTGGGAGGTCCAGCCGTGGGCTTTTGCTCTCGACCGGGGTTCTATCCTCGTATCCGGCAGCTCCTTCTTCCATTTTGGTAGGTTCTCCATCCTCCCGCATGCGATGCCTCATTCTTTGGTATCCGCTGAATGTACCCTGAATGTCCAATTCGGTTTCCTTCCATTCATCTTCTCTGTCCTCCAGTTCTTGCATCATGTAGAGCCTGGCAGGTGGGGCACTTCTGACAGGTCTCACACAGGGAGGTACTGAGGGTTATATGGGGGCGGGGCCTCGGCCCGTTCTTTCTGAATGGCCTCTTATATCTTTTTTTCTAGGCTTGCTTCCCTTTCTTCTTTCTTCCGTACCACTGCCTCTGCTCGTTCTCTCTGCCATCTATCCTTCTCCTTCTCCTCCTTCCCTGCGTTCACAAACCAGTCCACTATCTTCTCTGTCTTCACACCTTTCTCCCTCACTCTCAAGCCTTTTTTCTGTTCATTCCATACAGCTAATCTCTCTTTCATTATCTGGCATAGCTGTTCATAAAGAGTACCTTCCTCGGGCCATTTCCACTCACCACTAGTCTTCTCACTCCATTTTTTACAATAATGCCTAATGTCTTTCTCATCTGTACAGTGTTTGCTTATCACCCTCTCTATCGGGCTCATCCCTTTCTTACATTCGACCATAACTCTACTGCAGGTCGTGTCTCACACCTCTCAGCCCTTAGAGTCTTTTGTACATGCCCCCCCTAAAACCCTACGTTATCCCTCACAGCCAAATGTTTTCCTCCTACCTTGTCCTGTTGTTCCGGCCTGCTTAACCTATCTCGTACCGATTTATGCCTGTTTATCCCCTTCCGTCCGTACTCGGTCCAGCTGCCCTAGGGACTCACAAACACTCAGAGCACATACATATCAATGCACACAATTGTGGTCTCAGAGTATAAAGCACCTTCACACCAGCTCCGTATGTATGAAGCTTACAGTCATATAAATTAAATGCAACTTTCTCCTAAACTAATTTTCAAAGCTTATCCAACACACTTATCTCCTTATGTATGGAGCTCATGTTCAGAGCACTAATGAATACATTTTTCCCTGTCTCCAAAACTAAGTTTCAGAGCTTATCGCACATGCATGCACGCTCTCACACCACACTCGTATTATAAGCACACACATTTGTTATTACACATTCATACACCGGGCACGCTGGGTCCGTTCCCTAAGTTGCATGACCCGGACCTGGGCCCAGGATTTATACCCCTCTCTATCCAGACCTGGATTCAATCCAGCGGTATTAGTGGTCCCCCACCAATGCAGCCGCCACCTCTAGTAGCCGGTATCTGGGGTTTGAGGCCTCATATCCACCTGCTTCCTATCCAGCCCTGGAATTTTTAACCAGTGGTATTACAGGACTTTCATTCACACAAGACATACAATTTCATTAAACAGTCTTATGAACCTTATTCATAGCCCTTACACAATTACAATCGGTTCACACTTCTCTTACCTCTTCTCACTCACTCAAGGTTCTTTTGGAGACCAACTTTAGTCTTTCTTCCCACCCCGGGGGCTTCCCAATCGTAACAACAGACCACTAAGACAGAGCTTTGAAATAACAGGTGTCTGCAATGCCATCTTTCTACACGGCCTATCTGTTGCTTGGAGAGTAAAGTCCCATGGGAGAGATTACAGACATATAGATCTTAGCCCAGTCCCATCTGGGGTGCCAAATGCTGGCCCAAATTTAGCCTATTACCCAAAGACACTTAAAATTCAACATAGAAGCAAATACTCACATCTGTGAACCCAGTTGGAGATAGAAAAAAAAGACACCAGCCGTGAGTGAGAAGAAGCAAGGGTCCAGATTTATTGGTTCCGTTCCACCACACGAGATCCACACTGATGAGAATTCTCAGAAGTGATCTTACACCTGGAGCTCAAGCTCCAGTATTTATACTGTATTTACACAGTAAATAACAAATATAGATTAGAAAGACTATGATATCAATACCAATAGGGTTAAAAAAGAGCTCATCTACATTACCATGATGTTTAAAAAGAGGCTTATCAAATTTACCATTATGTTTTGAATGAGGACTTTCTGACTACCATTAGGATTGAAAGTGGGAGAGAGAGAAAACAATTTAGAGAGACCTTGGTCTCACTGTTATCTCGCGGGGGCAGCTTGACTCAGCTACCCTTCTAAATTGCTCCTCATGGTTTCTCTTAAAATTAAGGCCCCCGTCTACACCACGCCTGACCCTTCCTCACGAGATAAGAATCTTCACCATCTGAATTATGAGTAAGTTTCTTTTACATTTTTCTGTATTTCTGGTTTATAATTTACTTTCATATTTGCTCTATATCTCTATTTTATATATGGTTATACTGCTTGCAAATAGTTTACTGTACTCCCTACTTCATATCATCATTATATTATCCTTCTAATATCCTACATATCCTACTACTCTTTATATTACCCTTATAATATCTTAATACTCCTTTTTATTATTCTTATAATGTTATAATGTTATGTGTGTGTGTGTGTGTGTGTGTGTGTGTGTGAGAGAGAGAGAGAGAGAGAGAGAGACAGAGAGTGTGTGTGTGTGTGTGTGTGTGGGTGTTATGTCTGCACGCCTGCCCTTGACTGTACGAGAGTGTGTGTGTTTCTCAGCCTGCACTCATCAGCTCTTATATTTCTCTGTGACTAATAAACCATAGTGTGATACTCTTAAAGATCTTAAAGTGTGAATCCAATTCGTCAATATCCGCCTAATACCGCTTCTGTGTGTCTAGGTGCCCGTCGTCATTTTTCCTTCTCTCCTTTAATGGAGGGACTGGATTTGGATCTGAACACTCACTATCAGCTCGCGCATCTCACTGCTGACATCATGGTGCTACTTAACGTTCTTCGCAGCACCCCCTCTGGAAATGGAAATGCGGGGTTCCCCCCCCTCTCAGATACAGAATCCACCCTGTGAATGTGTGTATTGACGCCTCTACACAGACAGACCCTCCGCCTGACCCTCCCTCCAGCTTTCAGTCTGAGGATGATGTCACCTTCTCTGATCTGGGCTCTGACCACTCTTCCCTCTTGTCACCTGTCAGTCCACCGTACTCTCAGTGTTCTCCTTATTTCACCCTTGCTGACTATCCCATGTCCCCAGGACGCACCCCATTTTCTTCCCCCTACCGCTCTCCTCAAGATTACGCACCCACCAGTCCTGTGAATTTTCAATAAAATTACATATTACTCATACTAGGCCTCCCTCATATTTATTTCATGTCATTTTTATCCACAACAAAACCTTCAAATAAAGTCATTTGTGTGAACGCATATTGCTGATTATTGCCTTTTATTCGCTTAAGTTGATGGTGTTTGTGGTCACAGTTTCATTCGCTGGTCCTTCATATCAGATTCGACAGACCAATATTGAGTAGCGTACATCTTGGATAAGTTTCCTACATTAAAGTTTTACACCTACAGCACACATTACAGACATTGATAAACAATCATGGATATGTTCTATGTGTCTAAAGTATAAGGAAAGAATAAACTAGTCTTATAAACTCCACAATTTAGCTTCAACTTAGATAGAAAGGTTTTTCCATATTTTAATAAGAATGTATTTAATGTAACTAGTCATAAGCATATTTCCAGTACGTTTTGTTTGTTATTTAAAAAAAAACAACAACTTACATTTCCCATCAGGCTCGTTCAAGTCATGTGCATAGTGTCAACAACTCACTCGTCTGAATCCTCTGCAAACTTCAACAGTTAGTTGAACCGGCTCATACGGTACTTTTTGAGTCGAATATATTGAAAAATCAACTCTGCCTGTAGGTTTGATTTGACCTAGTATAGTCTCCAACTTGTTCATTTCGAACTGGGTCTCAGGCTCGTGGCAGACACCCTGGATCGTCATTATAGGCTACTATGTTGGTGTCGATGCATAAAGTGAAGCATCATTGAACAGCATCCATTAAGTCTAATGACAAATGTAATCACAAGTTCACAACTGGAAAACAAATATATTTAGGTTTAATAGGAATGTTGTAGAGTAAAATGCCTACTTCAAATTCTCAAGACCTTAGTTTGCACATATTTTTAAATAAATCAAAAATAACAGAAACAAAGATCTGTCAGTTTATAAATGTTTCATTCCACTACTGCCATTAACGTCACAGCACATAGCGGGTCCTCAGTAATCCTCGGCAAACTTCGACAGTTAGATGAACCTGTTCATTCGGTTCTTTTTGAGTTGGACATGGTGCGGAGCATGCTACTCCAGCTGTGTCTTCATCATCAAGCCAGATTAAAGTTCGATTCAGTGAACCGGCTTGACTGATTACTTCTTGAGAACCAGCTCAAAAGAACGATTCTTTCAAGAACTGGCCATCACTACATGCGGGGTTTAGTTTGCTGGTTCATGTGGAGTTAGATGTGAGAGTAGAGTAGTGTTGTCAATAGTAGTGATATCGAGAACTGTTTTGAAAAAGCAATCCAGTCTAATTATAAAATTATTATTATATAATTAGTATTTAATATATATATATATATATATATATATATATATATATATATATATATATATATATATATATATATACATATGTATATATTATATGTGTGTGTGTGTGTATATATATATATATATATATATATATATATATATATATATATATATATACACATATACATACATATATATATATATATATATATATATATATATATATATATATATATATATATATATGCCCTGCGATGGACTGGCACCCTGTCCAGGGTGTACCCATCCTTGTGCCCAATGCTCCCTGGGATAGGCTCCAGGTTCCCCGCGACCCTGAAAACGAGTAAGCGGTAGAAGATGGATTGATGGATGGATATATATATATATATATATATATATTAGATATTCATTTTTCTTTTCACCATTGTGTAAATATTATTTTTTTTCTTTGTTTAGCCTGAGAATGTAAAATGATGGATCAGCAGTACAAAATCACTTTAGCACCTCCTGTCTCTTTCTCACTTTTTAAATCACACTGCTGAGAAAAGCAAAACACCACAACTGCTTTAAAGCCCAGTGATGATCAGAGTGGGAAATGTTCACTCAGTCAGAATAGAGGCAGTTAAACAGCTCCTAAACAGAACCAGAATTATTGTTAACAGTAAATAAAATGAAAAGTCTAGCCACTATATTATGGAGACAATAGGACAAAGCCACAACATACACCCAATCAATAGTAAAGTGATTGTGTGGGAAAACGAACCTACAGAGCCCCCTAGTGTCAGGTAAGAAAGAAAAAAAACAGCCATGTGTAAACCGTGCTCTCAGATTCGTAATCCGTGCCCTTATTGGTCTGCCGAAGCCATACCCCGAGCAAAGCCAATAGATTAATTCACATGTCCTGCCACACACACACACGCACACACACACACACACACGCACATGTATATAAAGATGTCATTGATTTTGGGAAGACACTGTCACTGTCTGTCTATGAAGCTCTCTGGAACTACCTGTGCAGTAGTTTTAATCGCACCACCTTCCAACCAATCAGAATCCAGTATTGAGACTGAGAATTTTATAATACAACATGATCAACTTTGTATTCTGCTTACATGGGACTGCTCCAGAAGATATACTGTTGTATAATAATTAAAGTATTAATGTTTTATTATAGAAACTTGGCAAATCAAATTTCACCTGGCCATTGGACTATGTCCTTACTGAGAGACTGTGAGGTACAGCTTTTAACTTCTTTGCATGTAAACCATTATTATCAGCAGTGGAGTGTCATCATATACTACATTCACAGTACACTATAGACTGTATGTACAGTATCTGGTCTTATTCCACTCTTCATTAACAGGGACACCACTTCAGCTTGGAGCTACGGACTGTGGGATATTCATGTTGATGGTAAGTGGTCATATAATTGCTATACCATTGCCTCTGTGTGTGCTAAACACTGCATTTGTTAATATAACATCAGAGTTTTGATTTTGTATTTAACGAGGATGATGCCTTGTTGGCCATCACAATGCAGGACCTGTTTATCAACACTATTTTTTATGAAAGTGAAATGGACGAAGAGAAAATCTGGGCTCCCTTCCTTTTCACCTTCGAGAGATTAGAGGACATGGAGTTTTTCATGCAGGAAATATACGATAAGAAATATTCATGTGTCTTGCCTGCACAACCCTCACCGCTAACAAGCTAATTAGTGGGGTAGATCTGTGAAAATATTGTTTTTACGTGTAGTTTTAGGTTTTGTAAAATGTTTTTTTTTTTAACCAATTAAAGTTTTGTGGGAAAAAAATGTGTTCTTGAAACCTAATATACTAAAATTTTATTTTGTATCTTTTATCTTATTATATATTTTTTTCCTAGAGTGAAGACTGATTTTTATGTTAGATGTACATTTTGTTAATGAAGGTGAATAGAAATAAAATAAATTCAGCAACACTTGAGGGCAGTGGAGTATGTGACTAATAAATTGTTAATTAAGTAACACTCCCAGTCTACTACCAAATGTTCATGGAGTTGGTTGCCTTGCTACCAGTCTCAGACCACATGTGTCCTCTTGTTTTGTTCTTTAGTGTGACACGTGGCTGGGTTCAGACTACAAGACAAGTTGCTTATTACCATTTGATGAAGACAATCACATGTGGACTGAGTCCATCCAAAATTATATTCACATATTTCCATCTAAATTATATTCACAATGATACTCTCGTTGTACATGCATTCATTTTTCTTTCATGTGGTGGAGACCCTAAGTGTACATTTAAAAGCAACAAAAGAGATAAGACAAGCAGATAGGTGATCATTTTATTTATTTATTTATTTATTTTTTATCATACCTGCAAGGGTAACTCAGTTCCCATGTTTAAAAGCAAACAGCATATTAGGAGCACACTTTATTACATTAATGAATCACATATGACTGAGAAAATTCACAAATAGCTTACATAGCCTTAATACAGTGGGGAAAAAAGAAGGTAGTCTAGTCATGCAGTTTGTCACAGAAACAGTGCAGAAAAATCATGAAATCATGAAAAATGTTAAAGAAAGGTAAGGCAATATTAGCTATGCCAGCATCTCCAGTTCCATGCAAGTCTCATGGTTACTTTGACCTAACCTTCGTGCATTAACAATCAACATTTTTTCCCCTTTAGGTAAGTTTGATCTAATGAAGGGCTTGCATTGACGTTAACAGCCAGTAGGTGGCGAAATGAGCCATAGAGGTGGAACTAGACTACATCCATAGAGGTGAAACTAGACTAGACCCATAGATTACTAGACTAGATCAAGAGAGGTGGAGCTAGACGTCCAGCTCCATCTATTTGGCTCTGCAGTGAGCAGTAGTGATGGGAAGTTCGGACCATTTTACTGACTCGGATCTTTGAATCTCGTTCAGCAAAATGAACAAATCTTTTTTCAAGTCATTTCTTTAATTTCAGCAGAATACAATTAAAATGTTACATGTTAAATTCACCAACACATCTAGTACTTACGCAAACGTTGATCACATTTGGAATAAAAAATAAAATATAGGCTATTGCAGCCAAGGCCAAATTATGAGAAACAGAAATGATTAATTAATAGCTTAGCATTAGGTCTTCAGGCTATACAGTCTGTTAGTTCACCTCACCTCCCGATCCGAGTCGTTCTTTCTTTTGTCACGTCGCATTTCTCACGTCTGTTCCCCGGAAACAGAAATGATTATTTCAGCTCTCGAGTCTTCGGGTCAGAGTCGTTCGTTCATCACGTTACAGCTCCATGGACTAAATGCAGTGTTCTCTGTTGCACGGGGAGCTGCTGTTATATAAACGCTAGATGATAAAAAATAATGTAAACACCTGAGACTCAGACAGACGCTTCAGCTTCTATCACTCTGTACGGTCTGTTGTCCTCATCAGGGTCAGCTGTAAAATAAACACTCATGAACACTTCAAATTAGCCTCTTATTAAATGTTAGGGTTTAATTTTATGGCTAATGAAGAACACTGTGAGGTCTTACTTCGAGCTCTGTAACATTTCACTGCCAGAATGATGGTCACCAGCACATACGGAGAGGCCGCTACTGCACTGCTGAGGAGCTTCAGTACTGACAGTGGAGCTTTTCCATCTGATAGAACTGGAGGGAAAAATACATAAGATAATAAAATAATTATATAATCATCATCATAATAAATTATAATTAATCATATATAAAGCATACATTTACAGATCATACATTTAAGTTTCATGTGAAGATATGAGTCTGAAAAGTTGTCTGTAACTTAATGTTTCTTTAACCACATACATTTAATTGAACATTAGGGCAGTTATATTTGCTTTTATGCTAGTGATAAAGATGATACTGACATCCAAAAAGTCTCATCTTTCTGTATTCTTTTTCCCTCTTTTTTATTCTGAGTCTGATCTTTGTGTGCAGATGTGTGTATAAACCTCTGTGTCTCAGATCTCTGCAGCCCTGAACACAGCGCTATCTGTTGGTCTTTTGTTAGAATCGACTGAATAAAAACATCAAATCTGTGTCACCCTAGACACTGCACTCAGTTTCTTTATAACAATATTATAATTTATTTTCACCAATTCAGTAGATTATAAAAGTGTTATCTTTATTCCTGTATATTGTACATCTATTACTGATGAGAACATTGAAGACTCACGGTGCACTGTGATGTTGACAGGTTTACTGCGTCCTCCAGATTCAGACATTAATAGCATTAAATGTTATTGTTACAAAGGGAATCAAATACTTTGAAAGCTGACTGAAAACACTGTGCATATGAACTTTGTTAATAAAAAGAGAATCAAATAAAAAGAAATTCTCTCAAGGTTTCTCACCTCTGACTGAAACCCAGCTTTTGGGTGACTCTTCTCTCTCTGGGTGTTTACAGTGGTAGAAACCTTCATCTGACTTTGAGACAGTACTGATGGTCATCTCTCCTGTAGTCTTGTTCTGCAGGACTGAACCATCTTTATAGACATCAACACCAGAAGCTGAGGTATTTGAGTTGCGAGATAAACAATGTAAAGTCAGAGGATGTCCCTCAGTCACAGGATGGACAGGACTGTCCAGGATCACATGACCATCTGTAGGAAAGAGAAAGAAGACACTGAAATCAGAAAGTGTGTAAAATACAGTAATGATTTTAACACAGAGAGCTACAGTAAATCAGTGGTAGATATCAGAGAGAGTGTACACAGTGCAGCGCTCACAGAGTCTTCATGTGTGAAAGAGAAAATGTGCTTAAATGCCAGTTTTATCAGTAACATTCAGATGTGAAAGCAGCTTTCACTGTAATATTCTTAACATCCTGAAACTAAACTAGTCTTCATGAGTTATTCTTATTTCTGTTTATATTCTTATTGTTAAAACATTGTGAGAGGCTTTTTTAGGTTTACCCTCTGCAGTCTAACTTCTATATGGGGATAATAGTTTTATTTATGTAAGTCTAATGTATTTATGCCTCTTCTCTCTCTCTCTTGCCTGCTTTGTGTGTGTGTGTGTGTGTCTTGCTCAACTCTGTCTACCTTGTTCTTTATGTTAGTGATAAAGGTTATATTTACAATACAAGTTGTATTATTATAAAATGTTATAAAATGTTTGTGATATGACGCACTCAGGCATGAGAAAAGTATAATGGTGCTGTCGAGCACACAGTGCTGGCAGGGTGGGAATTTTTCCTCATAGGAGGTTTTTTCGCCCACCCCTGACTGCGCAGGATTGGGGTTTGTTTCTTGGGGGGAAGCAAGACTCTGCAGGTCCCGACAAATACAAAACTGTGGGCTGACAGGCCTAGTTGAGAAAGATAGGGACGTGTAGATCCAATCAAGTAGTTAGTTACTGTAGTGGCCACTCATACGTACGGCAGTAGTAGTAGTAATAAATGATTAGGGGAACTCAGTTAATCACACTTATAATCGATGTAGGCAAACAAACGTATAATCAAGGTAGTTAGATTCGATATATATATATATATATATATATATATATATATAGTTGAAAGGAGAAGTAAGTTAAGGGTTAAGAGTTATGGCTCGGTACATCTACACATGTCCGGCGCAAAGTGGACGTAGGCCCATTCTCCAGCTGCCAATCTACTATGAGACCCCGGGGTGCAGGCGCTAGCACGTCTCCCACCAGGTCTACAAAACCTCCTCAGCTCCTATTCGATCAGTGTTGCGTAGAAGTGGTTAATGTAAGGGACCCATTTGAGTACGGGGACGGGCGCAGGGTTTATGGCTTCGTTAGAGTAATCCTCCGACAGCTAGCGGGGGACGGCCATGGGGTGCGGCAGAACCAGTTCCTCCACAGATACCCGCTTAATTAAGGTGGTGTATGAGGCTTTATAGCCTCAGAGGGGGGAAATGTTGTGGATAAAAAATGTCATAAAATAAACATAAGGGAAACCTAGCATCCAGCAAAGGGGAGAGGAAGGACTGACGACGGGCACCTAGACACATAGAAGCGGGATTAGGCGGACATTGACAAATTGGAATTACACTTTAAAGATCTTTAAGAGCAGTAGTAGTCAAAAAAGTCAAAAAGAGGTATACGAGCTGAGCTGAGGAGTGCTAATATACACACACACACACACACACACACACACGCTCGTACAGTCAAGGGCGGGCAAGTAGACACAACATACACACACACTCTCTCTTTCTCATACACACACATGAATAACTTTAATAATATCTTATAGTAATAGAGAAACTCTCTATAAAAAAACAGAATAGTAGGATATGCAGGACAGTAGAACTGTAATGATATTAAGAAGTTGGAAGTACAGTAAACCGCTTTTCAAGTAGTATAAATATATATAAAATAAGAAATATAGAGCAAATATGAAAATAAATTATAAACTAGAAATACAGAGAAATGTAACTTACTCAGGACTCAAATGGTGAAGGTTCTTGTCTCGCAAGGAAGGCCTTAATTTTAAGAAAGAACCATGAGGAGCCATTTATAAGGGTGGCTGAGTCAAGCTGCCCCCCCCCCCCCCCCCCCCCCCCGCGAGATAACAGTAAGACCAAGGTCACTCTAGATTGTTTAGTCTTGTCCACTTTCTATTTTACGGGTAATTCAAATTCACTGGTTTCGATTCTCTGGGTAACTGAAATTCTCTGGTTTTGATTCTCTGGGTAACTGAAAATCTCTGGTTTTTGTTCTCTGGGTAACTGAAACTCTCTGGTTTTGACTTTCTGGGTTATTAGAAATCCCTGGATTCTGATTTTATGTGTAAATTGAAACCCCTGGTTTTGATTCTATGTGTAAGTGGAATAGCCCTTTTCTGGAACATAAGAGTAAGGTAGATGAGCTCTTTTTTAACCCTATTGGTAGTGAGATCATAGTCTTCTTGAAACATATGGGTTATTTACTGTGTAAGTACAGTATAAATACTGGAGCTTAAGCTCAGGGTATGGGGATCACTTCTGAGAATTCTCATCGGTGTGGATCTCGTGTGGTGGAATGGAACAATAAAGCTGGACCCTTGCTTCTTCTCACTCACGGCTGGTGTATTTTTTCTATCTCCAACTGGGCTCAGAAGTAGATGTGAGTATTGGCTTCTATGTTGAATTTTAAGTGTTTTTGGGTAATAGGCTAAATTTGAGCCAACAACATCCAAAAAGTCTCATCTCTCTGTATTCTTTTTCCCTCTTTTTTATTCTCTGAGTCTGATCTTTGTGTGCAGATGTGTGTATAAACCTCTGTGTCTCAGATCTCTGCAGCCCTGAACACAGCGCTATCTGTTGGTCTTTTGTTAGAATCGACTGAATAAAAACATCAAATCTGTGTCACCCTACACACTGCACTCAGTTTCTTTATAACAATATTATAATTTATTTTCAACAATTCAGTAGATTATAAAAGTGTTATGTTTATTCCCGTATATTGTACATCTATTACTGGTGAGAACATTGAAGACTCACGGTGCACTGTGATGTTGACAGGATTACTGCGTCCTCCAGATTCAGACTGACACCAGTAAACTCCAGTGTGTGATGTAGAGAGGAAGCTGATGTTACATGTAGATCCTGAACCTGATGAACAATCAGACACTGTCTCACTGTGTGTGTATCCTCTCACTGTCCATCCAGTAGAGTCACTCTGGTCCTCACAGCTCAGTGAGAGAGAGTCAGCAGTAAAGTGTTGAGTTCTGCTGGGATTGATGATCAGAGACACTGGAGGAGATTCACCTGAAACACACACATTATAATTCAGATCTTATTCTGAAAATTAACATGTATTTAGATTTTATTATGATGTTAATTTCACTGTACAGTTTAGTAAACATGTGTAACATTAAAATTACCACAGGACTAATACTTGCTCTGATTAGACAATGATATCCGAATAAAAATCTACTATCAGGTGCTTATTCAGCTGCTTTACACATTCCTCACTAAGGAGTTTAAATAAACAGTTATTACACAACACATTAGCACAGATACAACACTTAATATTAATAAATGTACATTTGCTACACTCCAACTCAACTCTATTGTTGATTTATTTCCTCACCAGTGATCCACAGTGGCTGTAGGTTACTGTCCCGTGTGTGAAAGACCGGTTCTCCTCTCTCTGCTCTGCACATATAAACTCCTGTGTGCTTCACAGTAACAGGACTGAGAGTGTAGGAGCCTCCAGATCCTCTGCTGCTGTCTGAGAGGAGTGCTGTACTGTACCTGAGGGAACCCTGACTGTCTCTGGAGGGAACCTCTGTGTACCAGCTGAATGTCCAGCCTGTAGAGGAGTGTCTAACCGCACAGCTTAGAGTCACTGAGTCTCCTTCAGTCAGCCAGCGCAGTGGAGACACACTCACTACTGCCTCTGCTGCATCTGATGGACAACAAATGTAAAAATAAATAAATAAAATTATACAGAGTGGTAATCTCGTTATATATAATTAATGACAAGATAAAACAAACTCACACACTCACCTGATACAGTGAGTGTAACAGCATCACTGATCTCTGAGCTCTGAGAGTCACTTCTCCTCCCTCTGCAGGTGTATTCACCACTGTCATCATTTCTAACTGAGCTGAAGCTGAACTCCTGTGTTGTGCGGTATGGGTAGAGTGTGTTATCTTTCTTATACCAGTCGTATGTCCACTCAGTGTCTCCTCCTCCCTGTATTTCACATCTGAGAGTCACAGTCTCTCCTCTGAACACATGTTTATCAGGCTTTATGGTCACCACAGCTTTAGGATTCTCTGCAGAAACATAATTTTATTATTAATTTTATTATTTTATTTTTGTTTTATTATTAACCCAAATACAAACACACTTCAATAATATACAGTTCTAATACTACAACTGCTGTATATTTAAGTGATTAGTGATGATGCAGTCTTTTGCAACCTGTTTTTACTCACCAATAACATTTACCCAGAGTGCATCACTGTAGTGTGTGTAGTAGACTGGGTTTCGTCTTCCAGCTCTGCACCTGTACTGACCTCCATCAGAGACTCTAACGGAGCTGATGTTGTAGTAGTCTGTTTCAGTCTCAGTCTCAGTGCTCTGTGTGGGTTTGATCCAGTAAAACTTCCATCCAGCAGACTGCAGCTTCAGTGTACAGGACAGAGTCATGGATTTTCCTTTCAGTACAGCTCCTTCACGACTTGGTGTGAGTTCAGGTTTAGGTTTTTCTGCAGTTGGAGATGAAACACACAGTTCAGGATGTTAACTGTTCATGTTCTGCTGTCAGAGTGTTTAACTCACTAATCACTACTACAGACAAACACACTATTACTGATACACTGTAAAGACTCCTGTCATAGTGAAATTATTCATGAATATCTATCAAAATATTTTGTGGTATTTATGAAAGTAATTTAGTTTTTGTGAGAGTAGATTTAATGTGGAGTACATTGTTCTCTTAGTCAAGAAAAAGTGTACAGACAAAATGTACTGCATTATGTTTGACTGTTATTTAAAACATCCTTCAATATAAAATGTTTGAACCAGCAGAATGCATTTTATTATTTCATTTTACACTTAATGCAGTAATAATAAAAGAAGAGATATTTTGCCATTAATGTTATTTATTATTGGATAAACCTGGGACATTTTCATGTTCAGCATTTTGCAGCACATTGAGTCAGCAAATAAATAAAAATCACATCTTTAGTCTTCATCGACTGCATTTCACATCATCATCTCAAAGTCCAACATCTTTACTGCATATCACACTTTGTATGCATATTGTGCAGCTCTAATCTACACCAGTACTGAGTGCTGAGGTGAACCTGAGGTTAATGAGTACTGAGGAGATGATCACACTCACCTGATACAGTCAGTGTAACAGCATCACTGGTGTGTGAGGAGTGTGAGCCTCCTCTCTCTCCTCCTCTACAGGTGTATTTACCTGCATGAGATGTTTCAGCGCTACTGATTCTGTACTCCTGTTCACTACTGACACCAGAACCATCTTTATTCCATCTGTAGATCCAGTCAGAGTCCTCTTCATCCTGTAGGTCACATCTGAGAGTGACAGTCTCTCCTCTGTACACCTGTACATCAGGATTTATGGACACCACAGGTTTTGGGAGCGCTGTACAAAGATAATAAAATATTTCCTGAAATAATTAGTATACTTTTGATTGATTGATTTTCATGAGTGTAGAGAGTTTAGAAGATTTTGGAAAAGAATGTAACATTACACATGTAAAGGTTTTGGACAAGTTATAACCACATGCAACAAAAAGTCCAGCGTCTTCAACAGATCCTGATTCTAATCATTTGGTATTGTGATAGATGTATTTATAGTAAAGTATTATTCAGATTTGTTTAATAAAATGAAAGGTGATTCATGACATCACATTTTATTCTGTATAATTCCATGTTTTGGTCATTGGTAAGGAAGCAGAGTGGAGCAAAAGAAAAAAAATCCTACAATTACTCGAGATCCTGATGTGATCTGGCTCCAGGTCGCTTATGTATGATTTCCAAAGTGATTAGTCAGCACTTATAGAGACGAAGCAGGTGATTTATTTACAGTGTAGCTTTAAGGCCTCTGGAATCAGACACACACTGTACATTCTTTCTATATTGATCATAATTTAATATTCTGTAGTGAGTGTTTCAGCACTAATGTCTGTGTTTCAGTTACAGTTATAAACACCATCATGAGTCTGATTAACATGAGTGCTGTGTAATTATAATTTCCATCTTTCTACTACCATGAGATTTATTATCCCTACATATCACTGATATCTGATAGTCTGTATCTCTTATAACAGAGATTCTCTTCCTGATGAACACACACTCAGCGGTACTTTAACTTTTGCTCTACTGTTCATGAATGACAGGCTTTATAAATATCTCAAATATAATAAGAAATAACTTAAAACATGCAGTGAGAGAGTAGAAAGCATGACGTACCTCTAACTGTAACTGTAACTGGATCACTGAGCTCTGAGTCGTAGTTTCCTCTGCGTGCTTTACACTGATACACTGTTTCTCCTGCATTAGAGACTGTATCATGGAGTGTGTTGGTGTCTTCAGCTACTTGGATTAGAGGTCGCTGATCTTTGTACCAGAGAAAAGTCCATCCATTAGACAGCAGATTACAGTTCAGAGTAACTCTGTCTCCAGTGTAGACGGAGCTCTGAGGATTCACTCTCACAGTCGGTTTGGGTTTTTCTGTTGATATGAAATGATGATATTAAAGTTTTCATCTTTACAACATAAACAAGGGTTTTATCATCTTAAACAGATGATTTGTGTCTAATAATGCATTTATATTCAGCATTTGTTAAACAGTTACAGTTGTGCGACTTTATTACATGACAACATGGTCTTATAATATCATTATACTCTATATATACTGTACATGGAATTAATTGAATAAATTTTTCATAACTGAACAAACACACTGAAGTTGTAATGAATTCATCTTCATCAATGTGTGTTCACTATTATGAATGTTGGACGCAGTGAATGTACAACTACACCATTAATCATTACTAGACACAGGATAAGTAAATAAACGTTGTTTTTTTTTCGGATCTGTGACATTTTAAATAAATCTTGTGACTTTAATCCACACTGCATGTAGTGATGTGATGCTGAAGTTAATAAATATTGGTGTGAGGAAGAGATTAACACACACACACACACACACACACACACACCTGACACAGTGAGTGTAACAGTGTTGCTGGTCTCTGAGGTCTGAGAGTCGCTTCTTCTCCGTCCGCTGCAGGTGTATTTAGCGCTGAGAGACTCTACAGGAGTGAATGAATAATTACTGCTCTCAGTGTAGGAGGATATTTGGACACCATCTTTATTCCAGTTGTACATCCACTCAGTGTCTGCATGTCCTCGTATTTCACATGTGAAAGTGACTTCCTGTCCACTGAATATCTGTCCATCAGGCTGCAGAGTCAGAACGGCTTTTGGTCTCTCTGTACAGTTACAAGAAATACATCAAATCAGTCAAACACACCCTTCTCTGACCATCTGATATTTAATCAGTGTGTTTTGTAATGATTATGTGTCTCAGTGCATGTTACAGGAGTGTAAGATCAGACATGTACCTCTCACTGAGAGAGTCACTTCATTACTACCTGTCGTGAACCATCCATCAATAGACCCGTAACATCTGTATTTGTGACTCTGGTCTACTTTTATAGTGTAGTAATTTTCAGCAGATCTGTGAACATTAACACCATCTTTGTTCCAGTGGTACGGTCCACTTCCTCCTGAAATCCTACATGTGAGTGTAACCGTCTCTCCTCTGAATATTTGAGGTAAATTCGGCTCCACAGACAGAACTGGTTTAAACACTGCTGGAAAAGTCAAAAAGCAAACACACACTGTCAATGTAAACAACTTAAATTCTGCATGACAATGTACAAACAATCTTCTCCACCTTAATACAAATCCAACATGTACACAACATGGGCAATAAAATATGTATAAATCACCTTGAGCTTGTCCGACTTGGATAAGTGAAATAAGCACTAAAAAGGGAAGAGGAACAGAGAATATGATGTAACGCTGACTTGTTTCTTTTCTTTAAGAAGACAAATGAGAACAATGTCATATACTGCAAAAAAATCTGTATTTAGTTTCACTTCAGCTATAAGAAATGCAATATATCGACCTGTTTCAATAATGAATGGTGTTTAGAAAAAGCTATTTTCACTCAGGTCACTATGCTGCTCATTACTGTCTCATGTTTAATCTGATCCACATCTGCTAATCTGAAGCTGGATTACACACTTCCTTCTCTGTGTCTCACATGAGAAAGGCGCTCCTGTGCACTAAAGCTGTGGTGTAATACATACAGCCTGCAGAACGATGTGTCATATATGAGGAAAAACCCGATCTCAGTAGCACATACAGGCTAATGAACACACACAGTTTAATGAACACACACAGGTTAATGAACACACACAGGCTAATGAACACACACAGGTTAATGAACACACACAGGTTAATGAACACACACAGGTTAATGAACACACACAGGTTAATGAACACACACAGGCTAATGAACACACACAGGTTAATGAACACACACAGTTTAGGATGATCAGTGTAAATTGTTATTTTGTCTTCTGGGAAACATGCAAGTATCTTATTTAGCGTCTGAAGGGCAGTACTAAATGGAAAAAATAAGATCTTTAAATAAATAAACAATTTAAACTGATCACCCTGTTCAAAAGTTTACACCCCACTGAATCTTAATGTATCGTGTCACCTTCTCGAGCATCAGTGAATGTTTTGCACCTTATGTAATAGTTGTGTACGAGTCCCTCAGTCGCCCTCAGTGTGAAAAGTCAGATCTGAACATCATATAGCCTGTGTTGGAAAGGGCTAAAATATACAGAAGATGCTGGAAAAGCAAAGAATGTGCAGGACCTGGAGGATTTTTCTGAAGAACGGGGGCAGTTTAACTGCTCAGGAGAAACAAGGGACTTGCGAACAACTCTCACAAAACATAAACACACTCGTGGATCATCCAGGTAAATCATCCAATGGTTGAATTTTAGTTTCCCTACTAAAATGAAGTACATTTAGCAGTTTCTGGCCCGGGGACCAAGCCGACTCTCAGCCAGATCTGTCTTACAGTGTCTGGGGCAGACCCGGGCCAAATAAAACAATATAATTCACTTTACAGTGTGTGGGCCGGATCTGGGCCTGAGGAAATTGTGTATGTCGGTTTGCAGTGTGTGGGCCGGATCTGGGCTGGAGGAAATTGTGCGTGTCAGTTTGCAGTGTGTGGGCCGGATCTGGGCTGGAGGAAATTGTGTGTGTCGGTTTGCAGTGTGTGGGCCAGTTTTGGCCTGGGGACCCAGGCGTATACTGGGCTAGAACTAAAGCAAGTATGTGGCCCACAAGTGGCCAGACAAATTTTGCTATCTGGGTGAGAGACGGAGATTTAACAATGTCATGGATGAGGAGACGCGCCCTTCGTCCCTATTCGTCCCACTGTGAATGTTTTTAGAATGTAAGACGAATGTAATGCAAGATGTTTTCCATGTAAAATAGTCCATGTTATTACAGCCTAGTTCTCTGTTCAAAATAGTTATAGTGTTCAGAAACATTTCATATCATTCATGTTCAATACCTGTCCGTTATATACTTTTATAAAAGTCATAAAAGTTATTTTTTAAAATCATGAAAGTTATGAAAAGTAATAAAAAAGTACAAAAACACAAAAGCAAAAAAATTATCTATCTATTTATTGATCTATCTATCTATCAAAAACAGATTACATATATATATATATATATATATATATATATATATATATATATATATATATATATATATAAAATAGATCATCATTATACCTGGTCCCCTATTATATGGAGGGGGGGATGGGGGGCATGCCACATGATAGGGAAGGCTTGGGGGGGGGCTTTAGTTACAAAAGGTTGAGAACCTCTGCCATAATGCAACGGGACTGGCGCGGAAGAGCTGTCAGAATCGGTGCCGAGTAGTATGTCTGGTTTGTATTCATGCTTACCACTTACTACTGATCAGCACTGTACTGTATCAACGACCGAGCAGTAGGTACTGAATCTAATGCAACAGGTACTGAATCTAATGCAATAGGTACTGAATCTAATTTAGTAGGTACTGAATCTAATGTAGTAGATACTGAATCTAATGCAATAGGTACTGAATCTAATGTAGTAGATACTGAATCTAATGTAGTAGGTACTGAATCTAATGCAATAGGTACTGAATCTAATGCAGTAGACCTGTCACAGTATGTCTTTTCGGAAGGAGCCGCAGTTTTCACCACACACACGCTCACGCACAACTTATCAACACTATCTTTTATTTATTTATTTAAAAGTAACAACATAACACTCTGATCATGTACTCATCCTTTCATACCTTCTAAGAAACAGAAAATGTTCATCCATGATAAAAGCCAACCAAAAATATCACAAACCAAAATCTGATTCATGCTCAGAAAAAACTCCATGTCACCTCAGACACTCTACAACCCAAAATAACACACATATACTGAAGATGGTAGATTTTAGATTCCACACATATTCACTAAAATGGACCAAAAGGTCTTCACTGCAGTCTGTAGCATAATGACACATTGGATTTTATCCACTAGGTACTGCATGTTGTAACACGCATGCGCCAACGCCAGACACAGTACATCACTGTTATCCATCTATGGTTAGGGTTGGGGTTAGTGTTAAGGTTAGAACATCCAGTACGTAGTATATCTAATCTAATGTCATTACACTACAGGCTGCAGTGAGGACACACCCAATTAACAGCAATCCATATAAACTAAGCTGAAAATAAAAAATATTTAGTCCCCTCTGACACCATTGGAACAGCAGGCCGCGTTATTGTTATTGCTGTAGACTGAAGACATTTGGGTTTGATATCAAAAGATGAAAAGGAGAAGAGAGGTTAGAATTTCAGCTTCTGTTTCCTGGTATTTATATGTAGATGTGTTAAACGACATAGAACATAGCACATTTCTTTCAGACCACCCAATTGGTAGATACTAGGAAATAAAAGCTGAAATCCTAAACTCTTGTCTCATATCCATCTTTTGATCACAAACCCAAATGTCTTTGGTGTACAGCAGAAACAAATGAATAGGCCTTGCCGTTCCAATAGTTTCAGAGGGGACTGTACTGTACGCTCCCACTGATATCATTATTAATGTAACTAATTAATACTATTCTCTATATAAATGTAACCCTTACCTTAACCTCAGTAACCAAACAATAAAAAAAGTTCTCACAAGGGCTCAACTCAAATGAACTAACTCACACAACTGATATGGATGTACACTGATCCAACAATCATATCAGAGACTCCTATGAAAATGTTCTAATCACATATTAACCTCATCACACAGGACATTAGACGTCATCTGAACATATTGTTTTAAGCCGCCACTCACTCTAATGAAGACACAAAGAAAACATTTACTCACAGATCATCACACGGAGTGGACGGAGCTCCATCCTGTCACACTGATGAAGGACTGACTGATCAGTGGTCTGTGTTAAAGACACTACACTTCCTGTGTTCTTACACACAGAGAGAAAGTGAGAAAGACTTCCGTTCTGGTCAAAGTTGATGTGCTCTTTTCATGTGAACCCAGAAATTATAACAACAATTTGCAGAACATAACTTTAGTCAACTCCTGAACATGTACAGTTCCTCTGCTACTTCACTCAGGTTCATGATTGATCTCAACAAGACATCCAGTGGACCTTCTGTAAAGCTTTTTATCTCGTTTGATTGAATAAGCAAGCTAACTCTTTTAAAAGAACGAGGTCTTTCCTAAATCAAGAAACTTTTCTATTCTGTCAGATTTACTTCAGGTTTCGGGTTTGATGCATTCCATAAAGATCAGAAAAGTTCACTGGACATGATGTCAGAACCTCCTATGAAGCTGGGAGGCAGAGCTTCTGCTAGTCACAAAATGGGGTTCTGAAATGTACAACCTAGATGTAATCAGTGAAAGGGATTCTAAAATTTAGATTTTTCCAATAAATCTGTGTGTATTTTCATCCATATTATTTGGATAATAATAATAATAATAATAATAATAATAATAATAATAATAATAATAATAATATCAATAATTCCTTAGATCAATGTAAGGCTTTTCTAGGCACTCAAAGCGTTTTGTATTGTATGGGGGGGGGGGGGGTAGCATCCACCTGGATACACCCGGAACACCCAATACACCCAGAACACCCAGAACACCCAGAACAACCAGCTATTGGTGGAGAGGAGAGTGATGTATCCAATTCAGGGATGGAGATTATTAGGGGGCCATGATGGGGGCCAGTGGGGGAATTTCACCAGGACACCAGGGTTATACAGAAAAATAAGTGTTCTGGGATTTTAATGACCATAGGACCTTGGTTTAATGTCTCATACCATAGACTGTGCATTAGGACCCACACTGAGCACCCCACAGAGTGAGCACAGCATGCTTTCTTTGCTGCTACAGCAGCAAGCTTAGTTTTCCCCAGAGAGTCCTCCATGAAGGTAATGGCCAAACTCACCCCTGCTTAGCTGCAGTGGGAAACCAGACGAGATCTACAGGGGGACATAGCTCGAGCAAATGATAAGATAACAATCTGTAAAGCTTCATGTGAAAGTAGAAGGTGTTTTTCTGGAGATGAACAAGTACTGAGTAATGCTGCTGACAGGTACTGAATAAATAGGCTTGAGAAATAAAATGCTATTGAAATCTAAAAAAGTTTTAAATGAAAACAAATTAAATGGAAAAAGTGAAAAGAGTCTGATATGTACTCTGGTAAAAGTCTGGAAAAGCATCACAAAAGAAGGAATTAATAATGTGGTGATGTCAGTGAGCTGCAGGCTTGATGAAGTTATTGCAAGCAAGAGATATGCAACCAAATATTAAGTGTTATTTACTTCAGTTTACTTCAACTTATCTGTTCCTACACTTTTGCTCACCTAAAAATTGTTTGGTCTGATACAAAAGGTTCTATGTTTTATGATGTTTAACACCAAGATGTAAATACCAAGAAATAAAAACTCTAAACTCTTGTCTCATATCCATCTTTTGATATTAAATCCAAAGGTCTACAGGTGTACAGCAGAAACAAATGAATTGGCCTTGCTGTTCCAATAGTTTCAGAGGGGACTGTATGTACTAATCCCATAAACAAGTGTTTAGATCTTTTATATTTATTAATCCCCATAGTTAATGTGTGTTTAAATCTTTTATATTTATTAATCCCCATCACTAATTCATGTTTAGGTCTTTAATGTATGCTGCAGTGACATCTAGCATTATGTTTATCTTGTATTATTAGCTCAGCTCACTGAGTGCTGTTAGTGTTTGCCACAGAAACTAGAGTGAGAACATGCAGGTGTGACTGTTTTAATTTTGGCATTACTGAGAATTTGAATGGCAGCATTTCCTCATTTCTCACACAGCTCAACTAGAATAGAAACCAAACCACAATAATGTTTCATGTCTTAACTGCTAATCATTTAAACTGTGTAATCATTAAAATCATTTAAAATCACATATCTGCTGACGAACAAATAAGAACAAATAAACTCTTTGTGTAGTAACGTCAATTAATCACAACATTCATTGCTAGATATACATGGTTATTTTTTAATGTAAATCAGATCTGAAATGACTGACGTGAGATAATGTGCAGTTGTGTACAGTTTTCAGATAAGACTACCAGCACTTCCTTTGCGATCGACCGGACGTATTGGGCACCCCTGATCTACCCCTTTTATTTATTACAGTATTTGGTGAAATGAACTTGACTGGTTTATATCTGTGTGAAGCTGCTTCATTCACAATAATATTATATTCTCTTTTTCTTATTTCATTACTCATTACAAGTCATCTGGACCTCCCATAGAAGTTTGTGTGACAGAAGACAAGACAGCACTCACACTCCGCCCATCTAGTTAACTTCACATCATCTCCCCACACACGCAGTAGTTTAGTCATTGTCTAGACTGCACACGTGGGTCTGCGCTACAGCTCCATTTCACACACACACAGGTTTTTATCACATATTACTTCTCCCTGCTGATCCACATCCCCAATAATCACACTACACACACCAGATAAGTTTAAAACAGAACATCTTTATTTACGTGTCTGTATATTTGTATAGTCTGTCTTTGTTTGTGCTGTAGATTGTCCGCGTCCGTCTTCCGGGTCCAGTCCGCCGAGACTACAGCAAGAGGGAGGAGATAAACTCCTGTCCTATTTCTGCACCAGTGTTTATGTGTCTGGGGGAAAAGGGGGACTTTTATTGAAATGAACATGAGGAAGGTGGTTAATATGTGTGTATGTTCACATTATGATCATATTATATGTTTATATCTATATGTTTATGATGGTGTATACTTATCTTTATGTGTGAGGTTGTTGTGTTCATACTTACCTGATATTTATTCTTTATAATGGTTCATGCCGAATGGGCGGAGCTTCAGCTTTATAAGCGGGCTGCTTCCCTACATGCGGCTGCTGATGGAAAGTCTGCTTCATTTTCACGAACCGGTTCTTTCGGACAGTTTGTTTCAATGAACCGGTTCCTTTACGTCATCAGACAATGGCGTCACTACATATATCTTTTCTAACAACTCAGTGTCATGTTGCATCAGTGAAACCTTCAGATAAAGTCATTTGTGTGAACGCATATTGCTGATTATTGCCTTTTATTCACTTAAGTTAATGGTGTTTGTGGTCATTAACCATTCATATTTCCACAAAAAAACAAAACAAAAAAAAACCACACAAATTAAAAACAAATGTAAAATGTACATTTTCTAAGACATAGAATTTAATAATACGTAGACTTTTCTAAAATGAATTATACCCAGAAGATGGCACTGTTGTAATCTTTTGACAAGTGCGTAAAGGTAATAAAATGACCCCTTTATACAGAAAACACATGAATGCATTTTTGTTGTTTGATTGTTTTGTTTTTAAATTTGCAATATCTTACAGTAGACTTTATTCACAGTCTGTGTGATGCAGGATTGATAAAATATTTCCTCATCTGAAATTTTTCATGCTCTCTGTTTAGCTTTAGCCACTTTTTAAACATAATATTAATGAGAAACAGAGCTGATGATTTCTACTGCAATGCAGGTATTTTTCTTGTAGAGTACAACAATAATGATGCATGAGAATGAATTTATGCATTGTTTCATAGGACGTCATCAATTGTAAAGCAACTGGAGGTTAATCAGTGAATAACGCCCCTTAATAAAATACAGCTGCTTTGTATACATGTATATTTTAATGCAGGGTATCATTTGTGTGACCTAAAAGTACAACTGTAATCGCTGAAATGCTTACAAATTTAAACCAAAGAAAAAAAGTACATTAAAATACCAAGTAAATAAATTGAGAGATTGCACTGTACTGAGCACCTCTAACTTTACATATACTGATACTGCTTATGTCCACATGGATGGAGATGAGTACAAACGTTTGCTGGAGATAAAACTGTACACTCTATGCACATGACTTTTCTAACAGGCTTGTTACAGTGCGATAAAAATACATTAAAACGATAGTTTCTGGAAGATGTGCGACATTACAGACACATTTGGTGCACACAGTTTAGGACTTGTGATAGATATTCATCTTCTTGTGGTTTGTGATATCTGCATGCATTTATTTAAAGTGTTGCTTAATACAATGAAACCATGAAGTGATATTTGTTATGATGAAATGATACATGATCTTTTTAACTGTAGGCTGCAGATTGTGGTTGTACCGTGTGGTGGAAAATACATCAGTGTATCTCTGTATGTGATCGTAACGACTTTCAGTTCTGTAGGTGTGAACTGCACACAGATGACATGATGAAGCCCCTCACATGAGTGAAAAAACATTTTCAAGAATAAAAGTTCAGTCACATTGACTTATTACTCTTACTATTACTACTAAATCCTTTTGCTTTACAACCAGTCTTAATAGTGGCACAAGTAATCAATAAAATACACCCTGTAAATACTTCTTAATGCTGTCCATACACACGTTCTTAATCCCCCCCACACACATTTTAAACCAAATAAGTGCAAAGAACCTGTACAAAACAATCTCACTCCGATTTTACTGTCACTGCACACATGATGAACTTCTCTCTCTCTCTTCTCTCTCGTCTGTTCAGTTGTGTATTCACTCCTCCAGCACCTGTAAATGAACATTTAGAGCTGTTTTAGATTTTAGTTCCTGAAATGGTTAAACTTTGGTGTTTTAAGCCAACAGCAAATCATTAAGGAACATTTAAAAGGCAATGCAAATTTATATTTCAGTATATACAGTAATTATTAAATATAAAGCAGTAAATAGTGATGGCTTATTTAAGGAGAAACTGTCATGTATGTTATTACACTGCAATATTTGCACTTCTTATAGTAGAATTTCTCTTAACTGCACTGACACTATAGGATTGAGCAACAAATTTCATGAAAATGCATAATTTTTTTTTATTTTAAACCACTTTATCTTTATTTTATGTATTTTCCAAAAAATTGGATTGGCAGTAGAGTCAACAACTTCAATGTCGTCTTGAACAAGAGACATGGGCTTGTTTAATCCACACACTGTATTCCACAGTAGCTAATGATACATCAGCAATAACGAGTCTTTGTAAATGTATAGTTATTGGACCAGGTAGTGGTAAACAGTTTAATACACATAAAAAGTGTATTAAATCCAGTTTCTACTGTGAAAAACTGTGAAACTGATTTACTTGTCATAATACATGTTATACGTTCAGCTGTGGGATCTGGTTGCCTTAAGGTTGTTTATTTTTCTATAGACTGAGGTTTATTTGTTTTCCTAAATTAGTTGAGGGTGTGAACACAGTGAGCTTTAAAAGTAAAGATCAACCCCAGGAAATGAAAGTACTAGAGGACTCTCTCACTTTGTTTACTGAGTGTTTGAGCTGTGAGAGGAACCAGAATGCACATCTCTATTTTCTACTGCTAAGAGCTATAGAGCATTTCTACAGTTGACTCACTTCCGCTGTGATTACATCATGATACCCAGCAGCTGGTAAGGCTTGCAGCAACAGGAAGAGAGGACACTGGAGCTGCTTTTTGAAGTAAAGCCTGTTTATACATTTACACACTGCAAAGAAGGAATTTGAAGAAAGTAGAAAAAAGCCTTGTTTCTGGGAAATTAGTCTTATTTTTTGTGTAAAAAGAAAAAATAATCTTGTCAAGAATCTTTTGCATTAGAAAAGTAATCTCATTTGAAGAAAATAAAAATATTTAATTTTGTGTAAATAAGATATGCCAGCTAATACGGAGCAAGATTTAACCAGTAACAAGCTACAACAATGGTTTGCAGAAAATACCAGCAGAGGAACAACATTATAACATTATCCTTATTTTAAGACTATCTTTTCAATGAAGCAGCTATGTGTCCTGGGCTGCATCTGAAATGGCGTACCCTGCTACATAGTAGGCGGAAAGCAGTACATCAGAGGGATAGTACGTCTGAATTCTCAGTAGACGAGAAACAGTAGGCACGAAATACCCGAATGGCGTACTGCTTCCGGTGAGTTTTTTAAGTGTGCAACCGATGGACACTACACTAGTCAAAAATCCCACAATGCAATGGGACTGGTCCGCACAAGCTCAGAAAAAAAAAAAAAATGGTGGAAGACAGCGTATGGGCTCTTTTTAAGTATTAAGCCTTGGTTAAACAGGACTTGTTTAATAATACCTGAATAAATTGTTAACTTGTTGAAGGTTTAAACAAGAAAACTGTTGTCACAGCATTTTAAAGCTTTTTTGTGATCTCCATCATGCGTTAGCTGGCCAAGATAACTAACGAATTTACCTCAGCCTGTTAACCCCGCCCACATTACAAATTCAGTTAACTTTCCTGATGTGCATTTTGCCGTTAGTGCGGTTGCTTTAATCTGGTGGTTTAATCTGGTGATTTTTGTGTTTATGATGACATCGAAGGTCGCATGACAACGCCAACATGGCTGATGTAGTATGTCCAGGATTGTATTCATACTACACACATATACTGATTAGTATGTACTGTTTCAATGGTCATGCAGTAAGTACTGTCACAGTACAAGAGTTCAGACGCAGCCCTGATTATGCTGGAAACCACACTGAACTACTTTATCCATCAGCCACAGCATGTCACATGACCTAGTCACGTGTCCAACTGATCATTCACACCTGTTCTGTGTTACCCCTGATAAGCAACCCTGTACAAGTTCTAGTTTTTCAGCACCTAACAGTCAAGCTTTTGTTGTCGTGTTCATGTGTTATGTGTCCTACAGCTGCTCTCATAGTCTGCATGTTTTTGCCTTGTGTCCGTTGTTACGTTTATGGCTCTTGTTTACACAGATTTGGTTGTTTGTTTTGCACTTCATTCAATAAAACTCTGCGCTTGCATCCGCTGCCTTCTACAATCCCTGACACTATGTTGCAGAGTTTTTCCCTGTTTCAATAAAAATGATAAAAATAACAATGCTTCTGGTGGCTTAATTTAAGACAAAGTCACTTATTTTATTATACTGTTTGAAGAAATTGTGTGTTATTATAAGCTTGTTTTGTGCTAATTATTAATCTTAGATTAAGGGATAAATTCTTATTAAACTCAAGCAAGAGACCAAAATACTCATTTTAAGTAAGTGTATGTTGAAAACTGAGTTTTCATTACTTGCGATAAGCACAACTTGCTAAAAATTTGGCATTTTTGTCTAGATTTAATATCCAATAGCATTTTTAGTGACTAGATATTTATGCTATTTTCAGGAATTCTTACCAAGTCAGTTTGGCTTACCCCATTGGCAGATTTTCTTTGCTTGATTTTAGTACACTTTAACTAGATTTAAGTGTGTCTTGCTTGTTTCAAGAAAGGCATTTTTTGCACACTGCGAGTGACCTCTGACTGAAATTTGATGCAGCGTACAATTTGCTTTTAAAATTGCTTCAGGTGTAGTACCATTTGATTACACAACACTATTTATCAGACACAACTCCTATTTAACTCCTTGAACAAAACTTGAACTAGGGTTTCTATACAAGATCTCTCCAAGTATTTCTAACTTAATTTGAGAACAAATTTTGTCTTACCTATGTGCTCTGCTTCAGCTGTGAGTAAACAGTTCCATACTCTACACTGGCCTTCACTAGATGTAAACAAGAAACGCTGAATTAATGTCCACAATCAACTGTAGCCCATCTCAACTGTTAAATAGACATGAACTAAATGAATTGGTTAATAAATCAGAAAACATTCAAAGTTGATGTACCTGCATACGCATGCAAAGATAGCTTTACCTTGATTTTTCTTTGTTTTTTTCTGTGGCTTGAGTTCAAGCTCAGTGTAAGTCACGTCACTGGGTCCAGCAACATCATCTGCAGTGACAGTGAACAGAACAAAACAAACACAGCTACAGCTTTAACCTGAATCTAGCTTTGCTTAAAAAGAATCAGTGTGGGGAATTACTGGTATATGATGGGATGTAGCTGAACACAAGATTCATTTTAAATGTGGAGCTTATTGTCACTTCTACATGTTATGGTTTTGAAATACATGTGTTCCCTTCGCATGTTTTTTTGTTGAAAACTTGCAAACTTTATATGCACATTAACTAAAGCTTGATATATATATATATATATATAACATTAAAACCACTGACAGGTGAAGGGAGCATTGATTATCTCATCACAATGGCACTTGATCTAATGGCACCTATCACAAGGGGTGGGATATATTAGGCAGAAAGTGAACAATTAGTTCTTGAAGTTGATGTGTTGAAAGCAGGAAAAATGGGTAAGTGTAAGTGACTTTGACAAGGAGAAATTGTGATGGCTAGATGACTGGGTCAGAATGACAGGTCTTGTGGGGTGTTCCCAGAATGCAATGGTTAGTACCTACCAAAAGTGCTCCAAGGAAGGACAAACAGTGAACTGGTGACAGGGTCATGGGCACCCAAGGCACTGATGCTTGTGGGAGGGAAGGCTAGCTTGTCTGGTCAAATCCCACAGAAGAGCTACTGTAGTGTAAAAGTTAATGCTGGCTATGATAGAAAGGTGTCAGAACACACAGTGCATCATAGCTTGCTGTGTATAGGGCTGCGTAGTCCCAGAGTGCCATGGAAGAAGGTTTGATGGTCTGATGAATCACTTTTTCTTTTACATCAGGTGAAAGGTCCGGTGTGTGTGTACATCATTTACCTGGGGAAGAGATGGCACCGGGATGCACTTTGGGAAGAAGGCAAGCCGGCGGTTTGATGCTTTGGCCAATGTTCTGCTGTGAAACCTTGGGTTCAAGTGGATGTTATTTTGACACATACCACATACCGAAACATTGTTGCAGACCAAGCACACCCCTTCATGGCAACGGTATTCTATAATGGCAGTGGCCTCTTTCAGCAGAATTATGCGTGCTGCCATACTGCATAAATTGTTGCTAATCGATATAAATACAGTGCCATCCACTAATACTGCTTTACTGACCATAAAATCAAGGTCCTGCCATGGCCATCCCAGTCCCCTGACCTGAACCCCATAGTAAACCTGTGGGGTGAACTGAAGAGAGTCCACCAGTGTGGACCTTGAAATTTTAAGGATCTGGAGAGATTCTGTATGGAGGACTGGTCTCAGAACCCTTGCCATGGGTTTTTCCAACCTCCAACCTCATCAGGCATTATAGGAGAAGACTCAGAGCTGTTATCTTGGCAAAGGGAGGTAGCACAAAGTACTGACTAAAAGTGTGCCAATAACTGTTGCACACCTATATATAACAAAGATTTTTTTTTTTTTGATAAACCTGTGTTTTGTTTGCAATTGTTTGATATTATTATTTTGAAGGCATCTTTGCTCGACAGCATTTCTTTGCATTTAAATAAATATGTAAGTGTTTTTATATATAAAATGTGAAGTTGCAGTATGAAAATACTCCACTTTTATTGTTGTGTGGCTCCTTTTTCTTCATGACCTTTGTGTAAATGTCCCCACTGGGTTCAGCTGCAGAGTCACCTAATCACAGTGCAATGCGATAGTCACTACAGGAGATGTATTTACTGTATGGTGTTAATCTGAGATTTATTCCTTCTAGTGTAAGTGGAAATATTTGACATGAAATAAAGAAATCTCTCACTTTTACTTGCGTTCTCCACAGTGGCATAAATGTGCACATCTACAGAAAAGAGTGCAAATAAAGAACAAACAGGAGAAATTTTCAGACAATTTTGAAAGCGTTTAAGAACTGAACATTGTTTACATTAACTTGTTAGTAAGAACACAATCTTATATTGAATTACCGTATACATAAGGAAAGTATTCATTATGTGACACATTGTCTGACCGGTCTGAAGTGGAGTGTGTCCTGACTGAGAATCCTCAGCTCCTGACTGACTCGGGTTCTGGCCTGGTGTCTGATTGCTGTTCTGCTGTATGTCTCTGTCCTTTCCTGTATGAGAAGACAGAAATTCTTCATTTGCCCAATTTATAAATCATACAAACTTTATTTTAGAGAACGCTTATACGTTAGCGTATGGCAAAAATGTACCAGTAAATAAAGAGCAATTACAAGCTATTAAATGTGTAAGCAACAATTTGTCTGATTTATCAAGCTGGATATGATCACATTTATTTGAAAATCAAATCACAGGAGCGTTTACATACATAATGTGTTATTTATTAAAAACCCAGTTAGTTTAAAAAAGTCTATCCTACAAGATATTTTGAGTGTGGGCTAATTTATTTATAAGGAGAATCACTAATGTGAACCAATAAGGAGAACAATAATGGTGGAAGATATAAAAGGAGGAAAAGTTATTGTGTCTATAGCTGAACTGTATTATCAGAAAATTTAGTTTGTTTTTCACCGTTTAGTCATCATCATGTTGTTTTTGTCTCTTAAGTTTTGTGGTTGTCACTAAATGTAAATCTGCTGTGTCATAAATGCACTTGATTCAGTTTACAGCTCATTGGAATTTATCATCATACACATGAGTATGAAGAAAATCAGCAATGCTAAAACTGTAAATCTGGTTGGAATTTATTTTAGTTTGGCCTATGAAAACATTTAGACTTGAATTTGATAAAGATTAATAAATGAGCACCAAATTGTGTACTTGCAAGTACAAAGTGTAATAATTAGTTTTATTTTTCTATTTTTAAGCATTGTACATTATTTTAATGATAATTAAGGATGTGTGAAATCATGTGTAACGAGAGTAATTATTGAAAAGTGTCATATACCAGCCATAGACCATTTTGTTAACATGTTTAAGTTATTTCCATGTTTGTGTAAGGCATATTATTTCATGTTTTATAGACTAAGCTTTGTAGAAGTACTGATTATATTATAAGCAATGTAGTGAAAACTAGTTATCAGACCTTTGTTGGATTTGTGCCACCAACGCAGGATCAGTAAAAGGATGATGAACAGCAAGGCCAAACTCAGTCCCACAGACACAAATACTATATCAATACTGGATCCAGACCCTGAGTCTGAGGAAACTAAAAGACACAAATGAAAAAACCTGCTGACACTACAGTTCTGTTAAACTGTCTACAAATGTTCACAATCTAGATAGAATTTTTGACAACACACTTTCATTTGAACTCTGCATTAGGTCACTCACAACAATCGCTTGTTTATATTTGATCAGATCTGACCCTTACTTAGTTTGAAAGATGCTGAATTTAATGATTTCATCATGTTACAGTAATATTCCTGTAATTTCCTCTTCATTCTCATTTCTGGTAAAGCATGTAATAGACTTAAACATGTTTGAAAATATGTTTGCTGTAGTCCTTACTCATACCAAGCACACATTAGATTTGTACTCTATCATTAACACGGTTTACCCATCTCACAGAGAATCAAACAAACACACTCTTAATTCTCACACAGTACATGACCTCGCCGTAACTCTCTACACCCTGGAGTCTTAGATCCACCAGTACTGATCTACTAGCGGCTCCTAACGACCAGACTGACAAGAATGAGCAAAATATTTAGCGCCATAATCCAACTCTAGGCCTTTAACTGCACCTCCTAAAACATACATTTTGTACCAACACAAAAATGACCTCTTTTTCTTCCTGCTAGCCTTTTTCAGTCTTTTTTTTTTTTTTTACAGCCAGTTTGAGTGTTAGGTGCTACTTGCTACAGAATTCAAATGTATTGTTGTTGTTATTATTATTATTATGATTATTATTATTAATAGTAGTAGTAATAACTGCATGTTTTAAATGTTAATGTTACAAAAGGAATCAAATACTTTGAAAGCTGACTGAAACCCAGGTTTTCGGTGACTCTCCTCTCTCTGGGTGTTTACAGTGGTAGAAACCTTCATCTGACTTTGAGACAGTACTGATGGTCATCTCTCCTGTAGTCTTCTTCTGCAGGACTGAACCATCTTTATAGAAATCAACACCAGAAGCTGAGGTCTTTGAGTTGCGAGATAAACAATGTAAAGTCAGAGGATGTCCCTCAGTCACTGGATGGACAGGACTGTCCAGGATCACATGACCATCTGTAGGAAAGAGAAAGAAGACACTGAAATCAGAAAGTGTGTAAAATACAGTAATGATTTTAACACAGAGAGCTACAGTAAATCAGTGGTAGATATCAGAGAGAGTGTACACAGTGCAGCGCTCACAGAGTCTTCATGTGTGAAAGAGAAAATGTGCTTAAATGCCAGTTTTATCAGTAACATTCAGATGTGAAAGCAGCTTTCACTGTAATATTCTTAACATCCTGAAACTAAACTAGTCTTCATGAGTTATTCTTATTTCTTATTTCTGTTTATATTCTTATTGTTAAAACATTGAGAGAAGCTTTTTTAGGTTTACCCTCTGCAGCCTAACTTCTGTATGGGGATAATAGTTTTATTTATGTAAGTCTAATGTCTTTATGCCTCTATTGCTATCATCTCTTTGTATTTTTCTTCTCTTTTTTCTTCTCTGAGTCTGATCTTTGTGTGCAGATGTGTGTTTAAACCTCTGTGTCTCAGATCTCTGCAGCCCTGAACACAGCGCTATCTGTTGGTCTTTTGTTAGAATCGACTGAATAAAAACATCAAATCTGTGTCACCCTAGAAACTGCACTCAGTTTCTTTATAACAATATTATAATTTATTTTCACCAATTCAGTAGATTTTAAAAGTGTTATCTTTATTCCTGTATATTGTACATCTATTACTGATGAGAACATTGAAGACTCACTGTGCACTGTGATGTTGACAGGATTACTGCGTCCTCCAGATTCAGACTGACACCAGTAAACTCCAGTGTGTGATGTAGAGAGGAAGCTGATGTTACATGTAGATCCTGAAACTGATGAACAATCAGACACTGTCTCACTGTGTGTGTATCCTCTCACTGTCCATCCAGTAGAGTCACTCTGGTCCTCACAGCTCAGTGAGAGAGAGTCAGCAGTAAAGTGTTGAGTTCTGCTGGGATTGATGATCAGAGACACTGGAGGAGATTCACCTGAAACACACACATTATAATTCAGATCTTATTCTGAAAATTAACATGTATTTTGATTTTATCATGATGTTAATTTCAATGTACAGTTTAGTAAACATGTGTAACATTAAAATTACCACAGGACTAATACTTGCTCATATCTGAATAAAAATCTACTATCAGGTGCTTATTCAGCTGCTTTACACATTCCTCACTAAGGAGTTTAAATATAAACAGTTATTACACAACACATTAGCACAGATACAACACTTAATATTAATAAATGTACATTTGCTACACTCCAACTCAACTCTATTGTTGATTTATTTCCTCACCAGTGATGCACAGTGGCTGTAGGTTACTGTCCCGTGTGTGAAAGACTGGTTCTCCTCTCTCTGCTCTGCACATATAAACTCCTGTGTGCTTCACAGTAACAGGACTGAGAGTGTAGGAGCCTCCAGATCCTCTGCTGCTGTCTGAGAGGAGTGCTGTACTGTACCTGAGGGAACCCTGACTGTCTCTGGAGGGAACCTCTGTGTACCAGCTGAATGTCCAGCCTGTAGAGGAGTGTTTAACCTCACAGCTTAGAGTCACTGAGTCTCCTTCAGTCAGCCAGCGCAGTGGAGACACACTCACTACTGCCTCTGCTGCATCTGATGGACAACAAAGGTAAAGAAATAAAATAAATAAAATCATACAGAGTGATCATCTGATCAAATGGATCGACAGCATATGAATATATAATTAATGACGAGATAAAACAAACTCACACACTCACCTGATACAGTGAGTGTAACAGCATCACTGATCTCTGAGCTCTGAGAGTCACTTCTCCTCCCTCTGCAGGTGTATTCACCACTGTCATCATTTCTAACTGAGCTGAAGCTGAACTCCTGTGTTGTGCGGTATGGGTAGAGTGTGTTATCTTTCTTATACCAGCTGTATTTCCACTCAGTGTCTCCTCCTCCCTGTATTTCACATCTGAGAGTCACAGTCTCTCCTCTGAACACATGTTTATCAGGCTTTATGGTCACCACAGCTTTAGGACTCTCTGCAGAAACACAATTTTATTATTAATTTTATTGTCTCCACAGACAGAACTGGTTTAAACACGGCTGGAAAAGTCAAAAAGCAAACACACACTGTCAATGTAAACAACTTAAATTCTGCATGACAATGTACAAACAATCTTCTCCACCTTAATACAAATCCAACATGTACACAACATAGGCAATAAAATATGTATAAATCACCTTGAGCTTGTCCGACTCAGATAAGTGAAATAAGCACTAAAAAGGGAAGAGGAGCAGAGAATATGACGTAACGCTGACTTGTTTCTTTTCTTTAAGAAGACAAATGAGAACAATGTCATATACTGCAACAAATCTATATTTGGTTTCACTTCAGCTATAAGAAATGCAATATATCGACCTGTTTCAATAATGAATGGAGTTTAGAAAAAGCTATTTTCACTCAGGTCACTATGCTGCTCATTACTGTCTCATGTCTAATCTGATCCACATCTGCTAATCTGAAGCTGGATTACACACTTCCTTCTCTGTGTATCACATGAGAAAGGTGCTCCTGTGCACTAAAGCTGTGGTGTAATACATACAGCCTGCAGGACGATGTCATATATGAGGAAAAACCTGATCTCAGTAGCACACAGAGGCTAATAAACACACACAGGCTAATAAAAACATTCAGACTAGGATTGTGCAATGTACGGAAAAATGTCTCTCCCAGAAACATCTGTGAGAATGACTGTCGAGTGTAAAACTGAAAACTGGCATGGCTTTTAAAGTTCAAAGATGTTCTCTTAAAGCTAAGACAATATAGAAGGTTCATTCAGTCTTCACTTTCTTCTGAAACAGGTGATCCTATCACAGAGCAGGACAGAGTCAAAAGGGAAATGAAGATCTGCAAGGCTGGATTACATAGTCAAAGTAGAAGTAGAAGATCTTGCTGTTGCAGATTCGGCAATCATCAGATTTTCTCAACAAGAAACGCACAAGGGAGAGATTGCTGCCTTGCAAAATGGAAGATCTGGAGTAAAGAGCAGCTGTGATATTCATAACCTTCATCCAGTGTTGATGGATGGTGTGCTCAAAGTTGGTGGAGGACTTAGTAGAGCAGCGATGCCAGAAGAGATGAAACGTCCTGTTATCTTGTCGAAGGAACACCATGTATCCAAACTCATCTGGCCACATGTTCATAAAAACTAGGTCATGCTGGAGGAAACCACATGTCAACACTTCAAAAAAGGTAATGAGTTATGAATGCAAACTCTGCCTGTAGAAATAAATTTTCAGAATGCGTTGTTTGTCAACGTCTACAGGGCAAGATGGGAGAACAAACAATGGCTGAGACTCATGCATTAAAGTTTGATAATGGCACAAATTTCATTGGAGCAGAAAGAGAGCTCCAGACAGCTTTGAACACACTGGATCATGACTAAATCCTGCGTACATGTTTCTATCTGAGGGACGCAAATGGACTTTAATCCCCCTGCTGCATCACATCACTGTGGCGTGTGGGAGCGGCTCATTCATCTGGTAAAGAAGGTCCTGTACTCCACTCTCCAAAAACAATCGTTGGATGATGAGAATTTTCACACCATCCTTTGTGAAATTGAAGCTATTCTTAATGACCTCCCCATCACAAAGTTTCTGATGATTTAAACAACTTGGAAGCTCTTACGCCCAATCACATTTTACAGCTGAGATCAAAACCACCTCTTCCACCATGGATTTTTAAAGACAGTGATCTGTACTTAAACACGTAAAGAGCGACAAGTCCAGTACTTGTCTGATCTTTTTGGAAAAGGTGGATCAGAGAATACCTTCCACTGCTCCAGGAATATCAGAAGTGGATGAAACCACACAGAAGCTTCGCTGTTGGTGATATTGTGATCATCATGGATCCAGCAGCTCCACAAAGTTCTTGGCTACTTGACAAAATATCTCAAACATATCCTGACAGTAGAGGACTAATACGAACTGCACAACTCAAAACTAAAACAGGATTACTGGACAGACCTGTGATTAAAATCTGCCTGTTTTTAGAAGACACTGAGGACTAATCTTTAAAGTAGATATACACACATACATATTCCGACTCCTTTGGTAATTTAAAGGATTGTAGTTGCACACCAACAATTATGGGGCCAGTGTGTAGGAGCCATTGTAGATACAGGTGTATCTAAAAAAAATTTAATATTGTAGAAAAGTTCATTTTTTTCCCATAATTTAATTCAAAACGTGGTACTTTCATATTTTCTAGATTCATTACACAAAGTGAAATATTTCAAGCCTTTTTTCTTTTAATCTCAATGAATACGGCTTACACCTCATGGAAATCAAAAATCCAGTATCTTAGAATATTAGAAAAAAAAATTTATAATACAGAAATTCGACCATCTGAAAGGTATGTTTATTTATGCACTCAATACGCGGTTGGGGCTTTAATCCTTTAGCACAAATTACTGTATCAATGTGCCGTGGCATGGAGGCGATCAGCCTGTGGCACTGCTGAGGTGTTCTGGAAGACAAGGTTTCTTTGATTATTGTATTATAAGTTCTATATTCTAATATTTCTGTGAGCTGTAATCCAAAATCATCGAGATTAAAACAACAAAAAGGCTTGAAATATTTCACTTCATGTGTAATGAATATAAAATATACATATTAAATTATGGCAAAAATACATTTTTCTACAATGTAAAATTTTTATGAGATGCACCTGTAAATGTATGTGTAATGCAGGTACTGAAGCTAATGCAGTAGGTACTGAATCTAGTGTAGCAGGTACTGAATCTAATGCAGTAGGTACTGAATCTAATGCAGTAGACCTGTCACAGTATGCCATTTCGGATGCAGCCGCAATTCTTACCACACAAACACGCTCACACACAACTTATCAACACAATCTTTTATTTATTTATTTATTTATTTAAAACTAACCACATAACACTCTGATCATGTACTCTTCCTTTCATACGTTCTAAGAAACAGAAAATGTTTATCCATGATAAAAGCCCCCCAAAAATATCATGAACCAAAATTTGATTCATGCTCAGAAAAAAACTTCACGTCACCACAGACACTCTACAACCCAAAATAAGACACAAATCCTGAAGATTTTAGATTCCACACTTATGCACTAAAATGAACCAAAAGGTCCTCACTGCAGTCTGTAGTGTTATTCGATTAGATTAGATTGCATTGGATTAGATCCACTACGTAATGTATGTTGTAACACGCATGCGCCAACGGCAGAAACAGTACATCACTGTTATCCATCTATGGTTAGGGCTGGGGTTAGTGTTAAGGTTAGAACATCCAGTACGTAGTATATCTAATCTAATGTCATTACACTACAGGATGCAGTGAGGACACACCCAATTAACAGCAATCCACATAAACTATGCTGAAAATAAAAAATATTTAGTCCCCTCCGACACCATTGGAACAGCAGGCCAAGTTATTGTTATTGGTATTTATATGTAGACGTGTTAAATGACATAGAACATAGCACATTTCTTTCAGACCACCCAATTGGTAGATACTAGGAAATAAAAGCTGAAATCCTAAACTCTTGTCTCATATCCATCTTTTGATCGCAAACCCAAATGTCTTTGGTGTACAGCAGAAACAAATGAATAGGCCTTGCCGTTCCAATAGTTTCAGAGGGGACTGTACTGTATGCTCCCACTGATATTATTAATGCAACTAATTAATACTATTCTACATATAAATGTAACCCTTACCTTAACCTCAGTAACCAAATAATAAAAAAAGTTCTCACATGGGCTCAACTCAAATGAACTAACTCACACAACTGATATGGATGTACACTGATCCAACAATCATATCAGAGACTCTTACGAAAATGTTCTAATCACATATTAACCTCATCACACAGGACATTAGACTTCATCTGAACATATTGTTTTAAGCCGCCACTCACTCTAATGAAGACACAAAGAAAACATTTACTCACAGATCATCACACGGAGTGGACGGAGCTCCATCCTGTCACTCTGATGAAGGACTGACTGATCAGTGGTCTGTGTTAAAGACACTACACTTCCTGTGTTCTTACACACAGAGAGAAAGAGAGAAAGACTTCCGTTCTGGTCAAAGTTGATGTGCTCTTTTCAGGTGAACCCAGAAATTATAAGAACAATTTGCAGAACATAACTTTATTCAACTCCTGAACTTGTACAGTTCCTCTGCTACTTCACTCAGGTTCATGATTGATCTCAACAAGACATCCAGTGGACCTTTCTGGAAAGCTTTTTATCTCGTTTGATTGAATAAGCAAGCTAACTCTTTTAAAAGAATGAGGTCTTTCCTAAATCAAGAAACTTTTCCATTCTGTCAGATTTACCTCAATCGGAAACTTTTCCATTCTGTCAGGTTTGATGCATTCCATAAAGATCAGAAAATTTTACTGGTCATGATGTCAGAACCTCCTATGAAGCTGGGAGGCAAGGCTTATACTAGTCACAAAATGGGGTTCTTAAATGTACAACCTAGATGTGATTAGTGAAAGGGATTCCAATATTTAGGAATTTTTCCAATAAATCTGTGCATAGTTTCATCCATTTTACAATAATAATAATAATAATAATAATAATAATAATAATTCCTTAGATGTATGGGGGGTGGTCTTCTCAACCACCACCAGTGTGTATGATGCGACAGAACACCCACTACACACCATCCATTGGTGGAGAGGAGAGGAGAGTGATGTAGCCAATTCAGAGATGGAGATTATTAGGGGGCCATGCTAGATAAGGGCCAATGGAGGAATTTCATCAGGACACCAGGGTTATACCCCTACTCTTTACAAGAAGTGTCCTGGGATTTTTAATGACCATAGTGAACCAGGACCTTGGTTTAATGTCTCATCCCAACGACTGTGCATTTGGACCCACATAGACCACTAAGTGAGCACGCCATACTGGCCTCACTAATAGGTATTTAATGTATAAATTTTATACTAATCCCCACAAGTATGATAAACAATTAGCTCTTTATTTACTGAATCCCATTAGCTTTCCACAGTTCTACAGGTTCCTGTTGCTGCTGAAGGTCACAGTGAACCTCCACTGAGTCTCAGGATTTTCCTCCTTTTTGCATGTTGCTTACTGTTAACAATTTTCAACAGACTAGCAGATAAAATATCCAGTTTATGTGAACACAGCACTGTACATAAAGCTTTTATGTTAATTCTTCTTACTGCCTGTTGATGATTCAAGTTATTTACATTCTGAGTTCTCTGTGTTTAGATGCACTTAATGGCAGCACAAAGTAATGTGTTATAAGATGAGATAAGATCTAACATTATGTTCATCTTTTATTATTAGCTCAGCTCACTGAGTGCTGTTAGTGTTTACCACAGAAACGAGAGTGAGAACATGCAGGTGTGGCTGTTTTAATTTTGGCATTACTGAGATTGTGAATGACAGCATTTCCTCATTTCTCACACAGCTCAACTAGAATAGAAACCAATCTGTATTTCTGGTTTATAATTTACTTTCATATTTGCTCTATATCTCTATTTTATATATGGTTATACCGCTTGCAAATGGTTTACTGTACTCCCTACTTCATAATATCATTATATTTCCTTCTAATATCCTACATATCCTACTACTCTTTATATTACCCTTATAATATCTTAATACTCCTTTTTATTATTCTTATAAAGTTATAATGTTATGTGTGTGTGTGGGAGAGAGAGACAGAGAGAGAGAGACAGAGAGAGTGTGTGTGTGTGTGTGGGTGTTATGTCTGCACGCCTGCCCTTGACTGTACGAGAGTGTGTGTGTTTCTCAGCCTGCACTCCTCAGCTCTTATATTTCTTTGTGACTAATAAACCATAGTCTGTTACTCTTAAAGATCTTAAAGTGTGAATCCAATTCGTCAATATCCGCCTAATACCGCTTCTGTGTGTCTAGGTGCCCGTCATCATTTTTCCTTCTCTCCTTTACTGGAGGGGCTGGATTTGGATCTGAACACTCACTATCAGCTCGCGCATCTCACTGCTGACATCATGGTGCTACTTAACGTTCTTAACAGTACCCCCTCTGGAAATGGAAATGCGGGGTTCCCCCCCTCTCAGATACAGAATCCACCCCGTGAATGTGTGTATTGACGCCTCTACACAGACAGACCCTCTGCCTGACCCTCCCTCCAGCTTTCAGTCTGAGGATGATGTCACCTTCTCTGATCTGGGCTCTGACCATTCTTCCCTCTTCTCACCTGTCAGTCCGCCGTACTCTCAGTATTCTCCTTATTTCACCCTTGCTGACTATCCCACGTCCCCAGGACGCACCCCATTTTCTTCCCCCTACCGCTCTCCTCAAGATTACGCACCCACCAGTCCTGTGAATTTTCAATAAAATTACATATTACTCATACTAGGTCTCCCTCATGTTTATTTCATGTCATTTTTATCCACAACATTCCCCCATCTGAGGCTATAAAGCCTCATAAACTACCTTATTTAAGCAGGTATCTGTGGAGAAACTGGTTCTGCCGCACCTCATGGCCGTCCCTCGCTAGCTGTCGGAGGATTACTCTAACGAAGCCATAATTCCTTCGCTCATCCTTGTAGTCAAATGGGTCCCTTACAGTAACCACTTCTATGCTACACTGATCAGGATAGGAGCTGAGGAGGGTTTGTAGACCTGGTGGGAGACGTGCTAGCGGTGTGCGCCCCGGGGCTTCATAGTAGATTGGCAGCTGGAGAATGGGCCTTAGGACCCCCTACGTCACGTCTACTTTGCACCGGACCCATGTAGATGTACCTAGCCATAACTCTTAACCCTTAACATTCTCCTTTCAACTATATATATATATATATATATATATATATATATATATATATATATATATATATATATATATATATATGTTATTTCGAATCTAACTACCTTGATTATATGTTTGTTTGCCTACATCGATTATAAGTGTGATTAACTGAGTTCCCCAAATCATTTATTACTACTACTACTGCCATCGCTAGTCTAAGTATGAGTGGCCACTACAATAACTACTTGATTGGATCTACACGTCCCTATCTTTCTCAACTAGGCCTGTCAGCCCACAGTTTTGTATTTGTCGGGACCTGCAGAGTCTTGCTTCCCCCCATAAAACAAACCCCAATCCTTCGCAGTCAGGGGTGGGCGAAAAAACCTCCTATGAGGAAAAATTCCCACCCTGCCAGCACTATGTGCTCAACAGCACCATTATACTTTTCTCGTGCCTGATTACGTCACACTTTGTTGCACATCACAGATCATACCCCATCACATATCATATCACATAACACATATCACAACATTTTATAACAATCGACATGACAGTCTCTATCGGCAGTATCTCTATGTATTCCCGTTGTATTCGGCTCAAGCACTTTACGTACTGTAGAGAACCACCCTTTGGGGAGAGGTTAGGCTAGCACTTACACCCAGGGTATGGATCATCACATCTTCTTCTCACCCCTCAGGGTTCAGTAGATCTGCAACACAGATGAACACATACAAAACACCAATAGGTCCCGTTTTTCTCGGATAGGCCCAGTTGGCCACTACCTTGTACAAACGGGTCCTTGCGCTCCCTTGCGCTGTCCTCATCAGTCCTGGCTCATGTCCCGTCTCATGTCCTCGTAGACCCCCCAAGTCTCGCTGGTGTTGCTGCTGTCTCTGCTCATTGTCTCCCTTCGCATGGTCTCGATCACCACCCCCCGTTGAGGCGGTAACAACTCACCCTTAACAATGTACTGGCCAGAAAAGGAGGCAGAGGACATCACCATCTGTCGTGCGCAGGGGATCACACAGCAGGCCACCAGACCCACAAGGAGAAGGAGGGCAAGCAGGGGCACTCCCAAGCGGGTCAGGGCAGCAGTCCAATCTCCAGAAAGAAACCAGGAGAGCCACGGCGGGAGGCGGAGACTAGACCCAAAGCTGGAGTTAGCTGCTTGCTCCGCTTGGAGGGCCTGTAGTTGACCCAGGACCTTGGAGAGAGCACCCTCAGAAACAGTGTGCAAAGGGATCACAGCACAGCACTCGGGACCAATCATTGCACAGACACCCTCTTCAGGGGCATGCATCTAGTCCAGGACAAAACGGTTCTGAGCAGCCATAAGGGAGGTGGCATGGAGCTGATCACGGACCAGTCCGAAAGCACTCACCGAGTAGTTAATGAAGCGTTGCTCGTTGTACCAAATGTAATTAATCCACGCCACGTTGCGAGTGATCTGCACGGCCGGGAGCAAAATAGATGTTACACCACTGCCAACAGCCTCCATGGCTCTGTAGCGAGCAGGAACGCCAACGGGGGTGCCCCCAAAGTCAAGATGGATGGTCTCATCAGTGGCCCAGTCAGAATAGCTCACTGCACCAGCGTCGCGGACATACTGAGTCCACAGGGCCACGTCGCGGCGTGAACGGGACCGGCTGGATCACGGTTGGTCAGCCACCAACAAAACACGGGTCTTACCGTCCAACCTAACCGGGGCGCAGCACCCCTGCCATTCCGCAGCCAAAGTCTGGCGTACACGTTGGCCCCCACAAAACCAGAAAACATCCGCAAGGGGAACAGTCCCAACACTAAGATCAGGTAGGGGAATTGTCACACTGGGGGTGCATGGGGATGAATCACAGACAGAGAGGGTCTCAATTTGCAAATCATTAGCGAACAGGGAGACATTACATCGGGCAGACACGTTTCCCACAGGATACACGCCAACAGAGGAGCAGAGGCAAATGGGAAAGAACAAGGGCAGAGATGGTTGGACGCGGACAAAAGTCGACACATGAGTGGAAACAGGGTGAAACAGGCATGAGGAGCTTGCATTGTACATCCACGATGGGCCAAAGTCAGCAGAAAGGGCCCCAAGAAGGCACACAGTAGGACACAAAAAATCAACAGAATAGGGGGTGGTGAGGCATTCCGTGAGGTTCCCCATAGGCAGCATAAAATGGGGGGTGAGGCTACGATCATGACATACGAGACACGAGCGATCCGTCACAGATCGAGCAGTATGGACCATCCATGCCAGATACATGTTACTCTGCTCCTCTGTAAGCGAGGAGTTATCGGTGGAGATTGAATAGCGTTGTAATTTCATTAATTTATGTGCGATAGGAGTTGACATCGGGGCAATGAGGAGGGGGTGGAGAGCCCGGGATGCAAAAGGTGAACCTGTACTATCATGGTAAGAACACGCCGTAGTCGAGCAAAGGAACGGTAGCCACAGGGGGCCAATAGTGGGCAGCTCAAAGGAGCACCTACTCGTCCGTGCCATACCAGTAATTCTAAGATGTCCCACGCGAATCTCCGCTGATCAAGCTCGGGAGAAAGTGAATGAGGCCAAATGGGGACTTCTGCCAATCAGGGACTCTTCATGGGCGAGTCTAAGGAGAGCTAACGTGCACATCGAGCTACGTGAACCCACATTTAAGCCAAGGGCAGTCCAGGATCGAACATGCCTAATACGGGGATAGGGGGCTGTTCGGGAAGTAGCAACCAATCGTGGGCGAAAGGTGTTATAGGAATCCAGGGCATTATTGAAGGTATGAATAGTCCTTCTGAACATCGGGTCATAGAAAAAGAAAAAGAATGCTATTAGCCCTGCTGCAAAAATCACCCTACCCCCATATGCGCTACTATTCTGCGGAGCTCGTGCCACCGGTCCCCTCCGGAACCGGTGGTAGGGGAGTGTGCAAGGATTCATGTGGAGACTGAAGCTCAGGAGTAAGCCCAGGTAAGCTCAACTGTGCTTCAAGGGACTGCAGCGTATCCAAGTCAATTAGGCTCAGAGGCAAAGCGGGGTCGTCAAGGTCCTGACAGAGAGTGGCAAGCGTAGACAGAAAATCCTCCTCCGATGGGGTTACAAATTCCTGCGGGCTGGTAGCTACGACACCCGTCACTTCTACTCAGGGCGAGAGAACAAGTTCCATATCATAGTAAGGAGTGGAGAGAAGCAGAGGGCCGTTTGGGCTACTGGCATCAGACTGAGACAGTTTATCTAGTTTTTCCACAGCCCGCCGCTTAGTCTGGGCTCGAGTGCCGTAGGCAGGGCTCAGTTATGCATCCGAATCACTGTCACTATCGATGAACACCACTGCCTCAGTGGGCTGCCTTGACTAGGCCTGAGGTTGACGGTTATTCGTCGGTAGTGTCTTGCAGTAGCGGTCCCTTACCTGGTTCGGCGCAGCTGCAGTGGTTCAAGTGATACCAGTAATTCCTCCCCTCAACTTTCACAGCCGTGGGGGTTGCAGTGACCACGGTGAAGGGTCCTTCCCGGCGTCCCGCGAGGGGGCTCTTCCTCTTGAAGATACGAATGTATACCTGGTCCCCGGGTGCCACTAGACGCACGTCCTCCCGTACCTCGTTCTCTCCATGGACTGCCTCACGAACCTGTGAATACAAATGTCTGTGGATTTGGGTGAGGGTTCGCACATAATCCTGCATTTCGTCCTCCAATTGTGCCAAAGATGGCCCTGTGTATGGACCTCGGGTGAACGCCATGGGCATTGGGCGCCCAGTAAGCATTTCATGAGGAGTCAAGTGCGTCATACGATTGGTCTGTGAACGCATCTTCATCAATGCCAGTGGTAAGGCTTGGACCCAGTTTAGGCGAGAGCTCTCGCATATTTTTGCCAGTTTACTTAGTAGGGTACCGTTCACCCGTTCCACCATGCCCTGGGATTGAGGATGATATACACAACCTAGCTTATGATCTACCCCCAAGGCAGATGCAACATTGTCGATGACGTTATTCACAAAGTGGGTGCCGTTGTCCGAACTCAGAAAATCTGGAATACCGAACCGGGGAATGACCTCGCGACATAAAAATTTAGCTGTGGCCATCGCGTCCTCCTTGGAAGTCACAGTTGCCTCCAACCACCTGCTGAAGCGGTCTACTATTACTAGAATGTAGCGCTTCCCTTCTTTCCGGTTGTCTGCTCCCATGTCTACATAATCCATCATTATATGCCGGAAAGGTCCCGTCGGTGGGGGAATATGTCCTAAAGGGGCAGTAAAGTTCTTTCGCACATTGTTCTTGATGCACACATCACATCTTTTCAACGCATAGTCCACCATACTGGCCAGAAATGGGGACCACCATTCCTGAGGGATTTTTCGGATAGTTTCGGTCCTATGGGCGTGATCCAAGCAATGGGCTTCTTTGATCAAGAGCGGGAGGTAACAGGCTGGGGCTATAAACAACCCTTCTATGCTGCGCCACAATCCAGTACCCGCCTCTTTTTTCGCCCCCCGTTTTATCCACGCCGATATTTCAGCCACCCCTGCGGTGTTTTGCAGCTCCACTAAGTGGGCCACATTGTCTTCCTGTGGATACCACAGCTGACTCTCCCCGGGCTGAGTTAGGGCCATCATCTGCGCAGGCACTACGGCAGCTTTCTTTGCTGCCTCATCCGCCAGTGCGTTCCCTTTAGTGATAAAGGAATCATCAGTCTTATGTGCCCTGCATTTCACTACAGCTAATTTTGTGGGCAATGTCATAGCATATAGTAAATCTGAAATGGCTTCCCCGTGGGTCACGGCAGACCCATCTGCCCGCTGGAATCCCCTTTGAGCCCAGATTGGTCCAAACACATGGCAGACTCCATGAGCATAGGCCGAGTCCGTATACACAGTGCAACTATCATTACAGCCCAACTTACATGCAGCTGTCAACGCCCGTAGTTCAGCTAGCTGGGCCGAGCAGGGTTGGGGAAGGGGAACACTCATCACCACCTCAAACGTCGCCGGGTTTCGTCGTGCTTCTACTACTGCCAACCCAGCCTTATTGCCCGTATCGGTACGATAAGAGGAACCGTCCACAAAATACGTATGCTTAGCATTATCAATAGGGCAGTTCTCCAAATCCGAACGCGCTTTCAAAAATTTCTCTGATTCCGCTACGCACTCATGGGGTACACCATCTATCGGGGTTACCAGCTTATCGGCCGGATTCACCGTGGTGCACCGTTCTATAGTGAGCTCCGGGGCTGACAGAATGGAGTCATACCCCGTTTGACGGGAGTTCGTTATCACAAAGGTCTGACTCGTTAGGAGCGCATGCAGTGCATGGGTCGTATATAATGTAACTGGGTGCCCCATGGTGATTGAGGACGCTTTCTGATATGCAAATGCGGCCGCTGCCAAAGAACGATAACAGGGTGGCATCCCCTTTTCTACGATATCGAGAGCCGTGCTGTAATAGGCGATGGCCTGTTTCCCCATGCCTTGTTGCTGTTGAGTTAAGACGGCCGAAGCGTCCCCTTTCTTTCGGATATATAGAGGTGAAACGGTTTGCTATAGTCTGGGTTAGCCAATGCGGGAGCGGTCATTAAGGCCATTTTAATATCTGCGAGTGCGGCTAGAGCTTCAGGAGTCCAGACAAGGGGGGAATTTGGCTGTGATTGGTCTGCTGCCTTAATCATGTCCCGTAATGGTTGAACCCTTAGCGCGAACTCACATATCCATGGGAGACTGAACCCTGCCATTCCTAAAAACGCCAACATCTGCCGTACGGTGGTTGGCTGTGGGGCCTTGCGTATGGCCTCTACATGCTTTGGCGCTATAGTACGGCTTTCTCCCTCTAACACACGACCTAGGTATTCCACTTTTTGTCTGCAAAATTGCAGCTTTTCTTTACTCACTTTGTGGCCATTTTCGGCCAACATTCATAGGACCTTTAGTGAGTCGTGCTGGCATTGTTCTTTGGACGCACTACAAATCAAAAGGTCGTCAACATACTGCAAGATGGTGCTATGGCACTCCAGGGCTGAGAGGTCTTGAGCCAGTACCTGATTAAATATGGATGGGCTTTCACAGTAACCCTGCGGAAGTCTAGTGTATGTGTACTGCTGCCCTTCATACGTGAAAGCAAACAAATGCTGTGAGTCTGGGTGCAGTGGCACGCTAAAAAATGCTGAGCATAAGTCTATGACAGTATACTATTTGGTCCCTTCTGGAATGTTCGACAATAGGGTGTATGGGTCTGGCTCTACTGGTGTTTCAGGTATCACGATTTGATTAATAGCACGCAAATCACGTACTAGCCTCCACTTCTCTGAGTAATTTTTTCTAACTGGAAAAATGGGGGTATTGCACTGACTTCGCGTGGAGATTAGCACTCCGGCCTCTACCAATCCGTGTATTGAGGGCCGTATGCCTTCTCTAGCTTGCGCTGACAACGGATACTGTTTCTGCTAGGGCAACCGTGCATTCTCTTTTACCTTATTCCAAGCTAGGTCGGCGGATTTAACAAGCCCTACGTCGGTCGGATGTTTTGTCCATAGCTATTCTGGAACAGTTTTCAGTATTTCCTCATTGTCCTGATCTTTTGCTGCCTTAACTGCCATTTGCAAACCACTTCGGTCCGTGCTCACGCATATGCAGACACTAGTGGCCACGGCAGTGTCAACCGCCGTTACTGAGATTCGCACGAACTTTCCATCAGGCAATTTGTGCAAAGACGGATTGGTAGTTGGTTTCCACTCTTTTACTTCTTTCGTCTGCCTTATTATTGGCCCTACATCTTCCGGTTCAAGGCCTTTGGTGACCATGAGTGTGACATGGGGCGCCATCCTTTCCAGCTGATACCAGTTTGTGATTCCCTCTGGGAGCTTGATCATAGCCGCCACTCCCTGTGGGCCACTTATTATATCCATGGTTTTAATGTCCATTACTTGTCCCTGTTCCATGTCTTCCCAAAGCTGAGCATATTCCTGGTCTCGTCCACCATCATCATATTTAACAGTGCAATGTAAAGGGGCCTCCACCTCTGTGCAATCGGGCCGCATGTACTGTAACCATGGTTTCCATTCTGCGTATCTGTGCCAGAGTTCCGACTTAGATGGATCGGACATCTCCAACCAGTATACCATCCTCACATTACGGGCGGTGCGAGGTGGTTCGTGCAACAGTAAGAATTGTGTGGATATTGATTTAGGGAATGTCACCCAAATCCCAGTCGCCTCGCACTGTATCTGAGCTCCCAGCTTACACAAGGCATCACGTCCCAGTAGGTTAACAGGCGCTCCTGGCGAATATAACAGGGGTGCTTGTATTGTCACGCCATCCAGAGTTAGTTCTTGAGGCTCGGTGAATCGTAAGGTCTGTATTTTTCCTGAGAAGCCCATAGTTTGAATTGCCTTACAGGTGAGGGGGAGCTGTGAACCTTCTTTCCCTCAGTGGCATCTTTAGCTTCTTTTTTCAGCTTTCTGTGTTGCTCCACGTGATGGGTCACATGTGCCAGAAATGAAGCCCATTCCATTGCGTTGAGCCCCACCACTTCCTCTAACTTCTGCTGCACCTCCCCAGGGAGAGTCTTCTTCAACAGCAGTTTGAACAGTCCCACACTTGCCACTGAATCATCCCATTTGGCACCCGTTTCATCCCTCCATTTGTCTTGAAACTCTTGTATGAAGGTTATCACGTTTTCTTCGTCTTTCAGTTTTATATTTACGAGCTTCCCAGGGTCCATCTTAGCCGGAAACATGCTCCTCACTGCGTCCCATATTTCAGCAGTGCCTCCAACGGGGGGTGGCCCTTGAGTCCTCCTCCTCACTGACGTCCTGTTCAACTTTTCCTTTGTCGTCTGTTTCGGTCCCCTCGCTCTCAGTCCCCCCTTGTTCGTCCAGATCCATGTCTGAACTCACTTGCTTCTTCTTCTGCTGGTGGTATATTAGGCCCTTTGAGTCCTTACTCAGGCTCTTCACATGTTTTCCTACTGTCTGGTTCAGTGCTCTTCTCGACCTCTGTGATTTTGATTCTCCCAATATCCCATCCTCCAGCCGTCGAATCCTGCCCTCCAATTCCTTATCGTCCTCGATAGCATATGGGGAGCGCACCACATCCCCCTGTATACGGACCACCCGCCCCACATTGTCTCTCGGCTCCCCTTTTTTTTCCTCCTCTGGTGTGTGGAGCCCCTCGTGCTCTGTTTTCACCCTCGTGCCCTCTCTCACTCCTACGACCTTCTTGATTTTCACTGGTCCTATGCCCCTCCTGGTCCTGTATTTCCTCCAGTTTCTTGTCTCTTTGCTTGTGCACCATCGGCTGTGACCCTGGCCTCGGGGTGCTAGTGCTGGTGGGAATCTCCCCATGCTCCGGCCACCCCGGAGTGTGGGTCCAGTTTTTCATGTACTCCTGTAGTTCCCTGTCCCTCTCTTTGTTGCCTACATGTGGGAGGTCCAGCCGTGGGCTTTCGCTCTCGACCGGGGTTCTATCCTCGTATCCGGCAGCTCCTTCTTCCATTTTGGTAGGTTCTCCATCCTCCCGCATGCGATGCCTCATTCTTTGGTATCCTCTGAATGTTCCCTGAATGTCCACCTCGGTTTCCTTCCATTCATCTTCTCTGTCCTCCAGGTCTTGCATCATGTAGAGCCCGGCAGGTGGGGCACTTCTGACAGGTCTCACTGGAGGGCGGTACTGAGGGTTATATGGGGGCGGGGCCTCGGCCCGTTCTTTCTGAATAGCCTCTTTTATCTTTTTTTCTAGGCTTGCTTCCCTTTCTTCTTTCTTCCGTACCACCGCCTCTGCTCGTTCTCTCTGTCGTCTATACTTCTCCTTCTCCTCCTTCCCTGCGTTCACAAACCAGTCCACTATCTTCTCTGTCTTCACACCTTTCTCCCTCACTCTCAAGACTTTTTTCTGTTCATTCCATACAGCTAATCTCTCTTTCATTATCTGGCATAGCTGTTCATCAAGAGTACCTTCCTCGGGCCATTTCCACTCACCACTAGTCTTCTCACTCCATTTTTTACAATAATGCCTAATGTCTTTCTCATCTGTACAGTGTTTGCTTATCACCCTCTCTATCGGGCTCATCCCTTTCTTACATTCGGCCATAACTCTACTGCAGGTCGTGTCTCACACCTCTCAGCCCTTAGAGTCTTTTGTACATGCCCCCCCTAAATCCCCTACGTTATCCCTCACAGCCAAATGTTTTCCTCCAACCTTGTCCTGCTGTTCCGGCCTGCTTAGCCTATCTCGTACCGATTTATGCCTGTTTATCCCCTTCCGTCCGTACTCGGTCCAGCTCCCCTAGGGACTCACATATACTCAGAGTACATACATATCAATGCATTTCATATGACGATTCAATTAATCTTATGATTCTTAAGTTTAAATTTAGGTAATTCACACAGCCTCACACAACGGGCAATCCGGCAGTTCTTACATGTTTACACTGTTCTTAGACATAATATTTACAACACCTATTCAATTTTACCCAATTTTGGGGCCTGTACTTTTTCATTTATCATAAGTTTTTTTCGGGAAGGAATTGTTGTGGATAAAAATGACATGAAATAAACATGAGGGAGACTTAGTAAAATAGTAAAATGTAATTTTATTGGTAATTCATGGGATGGGTGGGTGCGTAGTCTGGAGGAGAGCGGGAGGGGGAAGAAAATGGGGTGCGTCCTGGGGACATGGGAAAATCAGCAAAGGTGAAGTGAGGGGACCACTGAGAGTGGGGCGGACTGGTAGGTGAGAAGAGGGACGAATGGTCGGGGCCCGGATCAGAGAAGAGGACATCTCCCTCAGACTGAAAGCTGGAGGGGGGTTCTGGCTGTGTAGAGGCGTCAACACACACGTTCACGGGGCAGATTCTGTATCAGGGGGGGAACCCCGCATTTCCATTTCTAGAGGGGGTGCTGCGAAGATAGTTAAGTAGCACCATGATATCAGCAGTGAGATGCACAAGCTGATAATGAGTGTCCAGATCCAGATCCAGATCCAGTAAAGGGGAGAGGAAGGACTGACGATGGGCACCTAGACACACAGAAGCGGTTTTAGGCAGATATTGACAAACTGGATTTACACTTTAAACTTTAAGAGTACTACACTATGGTTTACTAGTCGAAGAGTCAAAAAGAAGTATAAGAGCTGAGGAGTACTGACACACACACACACACACACACTCACTCTCGCACAGTCAAGGACGGGCATGTAGACATAAAGCACACACACATAAATAACTTTATAAGAATAATGAAAAGGAGTATTAAGATAGTACAAGACATTACAATATCTTATAATAATAGAAAAACTCTTTATAAAATACAGAATAGCAGGATATGCAGAACAGTAGAAGGGTAATATAATGATATTATGAAGTAGGAAATACAGTAAACCGTTTTTCAAGCAGTATAACTATATATAAAATAGAGATATAGAGCAAATATAAAAATAAATTATAAACTAGAAATACAGAAAAATATGGTGAAGATTCTTGTCTCGCAAGGAAGGCCTTAATTTTAAGAGAGAACCATGAGGAGCCATTTATAAGGGCAGCTGTGTCAAGCTGCCCCCCGGCGAGATAATAGTAAGACCAAGGTCACTCTAGATTGTTTTGTCTCTCCACTTTTGATTCTATGGGTCATTGAAATCCCTTGGTTTTGATTCTATGTGTAATTTGAAAACCCTTGGTTTTGATTCTATGTGTAATTTGAAAACCCCTGGTTTTGATTCTATGTGTAAGTTGAAACGCCCTGGTTTTTGAGCTATTGGTAAGTGGAATAGCCTTTTTTAACATAATAGTAAAGTAGATGAGCTCTTTTTTAACCCTATTGGTATTGATATCATAGTCTTCTTGAAACATATGGGTTATTTACTGTGTAAATACAGTATAAATACTGGAGCTTAAGCTCAGGGGATCAGATCACTTCTGAGAATTCTCATAGGTGTGGATCTCGTGTGGTGGAACGGAACCAATAAAGCTGGACCCTTGCTTCTTCTCACTCACGGCTGGTGTCTTTTTTTCTATCTCCAACTGGGCTCAGAGGTAGATGTGAGTATTGGCTTCTATGTTGCATTTTAAGTGTTTTCAAGGCCATCTTTATGTAGAGCAACAGTTCTTTTTTTCAGATCCTCAGAGAGTTCTTTGACATGAGGTGCCATGTTGAACTTCCAGTGACCAGTATGAGGGAGTGTGAGAGCGATGACACCAAATTTAACACACCTGCTCCCCATTCACACCTGAGACCTTGTAACACTAACAAGTCACATGACACCAGCAAGGGAAAATGGCTAATTGGGAACATTTTGGACATTTTCACTTAGGGGTGTACTCACTTTTGTTGCCAGCGGTTTAGACATTAATGGCTGTGTGTTGAGTTATTTTGAGGGGACAGCAAATTTACACTGTTACACAAGCTGTACACTCACTACTTTACATTGTAGCAAAGTGTCATTTCTTCAGTGTTGTCACATGAAAAGATATAATCAAATATTTACAAAAATGTGAGGCGTGTACTCACTTTTGTGAGATACTGTATATATATATATATATATATATATATATATATATATATATATATATAGTGTAGAATAGATCATAATTATACCTGGCCTCCTCTAATATGGTCGGGTGCCACATGATAGGGAAGGCTTGGGGGGGCTTTAGTTACAAAAGGTTGAGAACCTCTGCCATAATGCAACGGGACTGGCACGGACGAGCTGTCAGAATCGGCACCAAGTAGTATGTCCCATTTGTATTCATGCTTACCACTTACTACTGATCAGTACTGTACTGTATCAACGACCGAGCAGTAGGTACTGAATCGAATGTAGCAGGTACTGAATCTAATGTAGCAAGTACTGAATCTAATGCAATAGGTACTGAATCGAATGTAGCAGGTACTGAATCTAATGCAGTAGGTACTGAATCTAATGTAGCAGGTACTGAAGCTAATGCAGTAGGTACTGAATCTAATGTAGCAGGTACTGAATCTAATGCAATAGGTACTGAATCTAATGTAGCAGGTACTGAATCTAATGAAGTAGGTACTGAATCTAATGCAATAGGTACTGAATCTAATGTAGCAGGTACTGAATGTAATGCAGTAGGTACTGAATCGAATGTAGCAGGTACTGAATCTAATGCAGTAGGTGCTGAATCTAATGCAGCAGGTAGGCTACTGAATCTAATGCAGTAGACCTGTCACAGTATGCCATTTCGGATGCAGCTGCAGTTCTTACCACACAAACATGCTCACACACAACTTATCAACACTATCTTTTATTTATTTATTTAAAACTAACCACATAACACTCTGATCATGTACTCTTCCTTTCATACATTCTAAGAATCAGAAAATGTTAATCCATGATAAAAGCCCCCCAAAATATCATGAACTAAAATCTGATTCATGCTCAGAAAAAAAACTCTATGCCACCTCAGACACTCTACAACCCAAAATAACACCCAAATCCTGAAGATTTTAGATTCTACACATATGCACTAAAATGAACCAAAGGACACCGCAGTCTGTAGTGTGATTAGATTAGATTGCATTGGAATAGATCCACTACGTAATGTATGTTGTAACACGTATGCGCCAATGGCAGAAACAGTATGTCACTGTTATCCATCTATGGTTAGGGTTGGGGTTAGTGTTAAGGTTAGAACATCCAGTACGTAGTATATCTAATCTAATGTCATTACACTACAGGCTGCAGTGAGGACACACCCAGTTAACAGCAATCCACATAAACTATGCTGAAAATAAAAAATATTTAGGCCCCTCTGACACCATTGGAACAGCAGGCCAAGTTATTGTTATTGCTGCAGACTGAAGACATTTGGGTTTGAGATCAAAAGATGAAAAGGAGAAGAGAGGTTAGAATTTCAGCTTCTGTTTCCTGGTATTTATATGTAGATGTGTTAAACGACGTAGAACATAGCACATTTCTTTCAGACCACCCAATTGGTAGATACTAGGAAGTAAAAGCTGAAATCCTAAACTCTTGTCTCATATCCATCTTTTGATCACAAACCCAAATGTCTTTGGTGTACAGCAGAAACAAATGAATAGGCCTTGCCATTCCAATAGTTTCAGAGGGGACTGTACTGTACGCTCCCACTCATATCATTGTTAATGCAACTAACTAACACTATTCTACATATAAATGTAACCCTTACCTTAACCTCAGTAACCAAATAATAATAAAGTTCTCACAAGGGATCAACTCAAATGAACTAACTCACACAACTGATATGGATGTACACTGATCCAACAATCATATCAGAGACTCTTACGAAAATGTTCTAATCACATATTAACCTCATCACACAGGACATTAGACTTCATCTGAACATATTGTTTTAAGCCACCACTCACTCTAATGAAGACACAAAGAAAACATTTACTCACAGATCATCACACGGAGTGGACGGAGCTCCATCCTGTCACACTGATGAAGGACTGACTGATCAGTGGTCTGTGTTAAAGCCACTACACTTCCTGTGTTCTTACACACAGAGAGAAAGAGAGAAAGACTTCCGTTCTGGTCAAAGTTGATGTGCTCTTTTCATGTGAACCCAGAAATTATAACAACAATTTGCAGAACATAACTTTATTCAACTCCTGAACTTGTACAGTTCCTCTGCTACTTCACTCAGGTTCATGATTGATCTCAACAAGACATCCAGTGGACCTTCTGTAAAGCTTTTTATCTCGTTTGATTGAATAAGCAAGCTAACTCTTTTAAAAGAACGAGGTCTTTCCTAAATCAAGAAACATTTCTATTCTGTCAGATTTACTTCAGGTTTTGGGTTTGATGCATTCCATAAAGATCAGAAAAGTTCACTGGACATGATGTCAGAACCTCCTATGAAGCTGGGAGGCAGGGCTTCTGCTAGTCACAAAATGGGGTTCTTAAATGTACAACCTAGATGTGATCAGTGAAAGGGATTCTAAGATTTAGATTTTTCCAATAAATCTGTGTGTATTTTCATCCATTATATTTGGATAATAATAATAATAATATTAATAATAATAATAATAATAATAATAATAATAATAATAATTCCTTAGATCAGTGTAAGGCTTTTCTAGGCACTCAAAGTGTTTTGTATTGTATGGGGGGGGGGTGTTACCTCCTCAACCTCTACCAGTGTGTAGCATCCACCTGGATACACCAGAACACCCAATACACCCAGAACACCCAGAACAGCCAGCTATTGGTGGAGAGGAGAGTGATGTATCCAATTCAGGGATGGGGATTATTAGGGGGCCATGATGGGGGCCAATGGGGGAATTTCACCAGGACACCAGGGTTATACAGAAAAATAAGTGTTCTGGGATTTTTAATGACCATAGGACCTTGGTTTAATGTCTCATCCCAAAGACTGTGCATTAGGACCCACACTGAGCACCCCACAGAGTGAGCACCCCATGCTCTCTTTGCTGCTTCCAGCAGCAAGCTTAGTTTTCCCCAGAGAGTCTTCCATGAAGGTAATGGCCAAACTCACCCCTGCTTAACTGCAGTGGGAAACCAGACGAGATCTACAAGGGGATATGGCTCGAGCAAATGATAAGATAACAATCTGTAAAGCTTCATGTGAAAGTAGGAGGTGTTTTTCTGGAGATGAACAAGTACTGAGTAATGCTGATGACAGGTACTGAATAAATAGGCTTGAGAAATAAAATGCTATTGAAATCTAAAAAAGTTTTAAATGAAAACAAATTAAATGGAAAAAGTGAAAAGAGTCTGATATGTACTCTGGTAAAAGTCTGGAAAAGCATCACAAAAGAAGGAATTAATAATTTGGTGATGTCACTGAGCTGCAGGCTTGATGAAGTTATTGCAAGCAAGAGATATGCAACCAAATATTAAGTGTTATTTACTTCAGTTTACTTCAACTTATCTGTTCCTACACTTTTGCTCACCTAAAAATTGTTTGGTCTGATACAAAAGGTTCTATGTTTTATGATGTTTAACACCAAGATGTAAATACCAAGAAATAAAAACTCTAAACTCTTGTCTCATATCCATCTTTTGATATTAAATCCAAAGGTCTACAGGTGTACAGCAGAAACAAATGAATTGGCCTTGCTGTTCCAATAGTTTCAGAGGGGACTGTATGTACTAATCCCATAAACAAGTGTTTAGATCTTTTATATTTATTAATCCCCATAGTTAATGTGTGTTTAGATCTTTTATATTTATTAATCCCCATCACTAATTCATGTTTAGGTCTTTAATGTATGCTGCAGTGACATCTAACATTATGTTTTCAATTCAATTTAATTCAATTTTATTTGTATAGCACTTTTTACAATAGACATTGTCTCAAAGCAGCTTTACAGAAATATCAACACGGTATACAGATATTAAAGGTGTGAATTTATCCCAACTGAGCAAGCCACTGAGTGGCGACGGTGGCAAGGAAAAACTCCCTAAGATGTTTTAAGAGGAAGAAACCTTGAGAGGAACCCGACTCAGAAGGGAACCCATCATCATCTGGGTAACAACACATAGTGTGAAAAAGTTCATTATGGATTCATATGAAGTCTGTATGGCGTTAGGAGCAGCCGTAGTCCCAGCAATCTGGAATTAGAGAAGATTTGAGCTCCATCCAGAGGCAGAAAGGATCTGGATCTCTAGTATCTCCATAAATTCGTGTGGGGCTCGGCAAAAAGAGAGGGGGAGAACAAAGATTATTATGACTGCGAAGTAGTAAAATAGAATCTAGTCAGGGTAGGCTTGAGTAAACAAATACGTTTTAAGCCTAGACTTAAACACTGAGACTGTGTCTGAGTCCCGAACACTAATAGGAAGACTGTTCCATAACTGTGGGGCTCTATAAGCGAAGGATCTTCCCCCTGCTGTAGCCTTCACTATTCGAGGTACCGTCAAATAGCCTGCATCTTTTGATCTAAGTAGGCGTGGCGGATCATATAAAACCAAAAGGTCGCTTAGATATTGTGGCGCGAGACCGTTTAGTGCTTTATAGGTTAATAAAAGTATTTTATAGTTAATGCGAGATTTTATTGGGAGCCAATGCAGTACTGATAATATTGGTGTGATATGGTCGTATCTTCTAGTTCTAGTTAGGACTCTAGCAGCTGCATTCTGGACTAACTGGAGCTTATTTATATTCCTACTGGAACATCCAGACAGTAAGGCATTACAGTAATCTAATCTAGAGGTGACGAATGCATGAACTAGTATTTCCGCATCATGTAGTGACAATATGTTTCTTATCTTAGAAATATTTCTGAGATGAAAGAAAGCTATCCTAGTAATATTATCTACATGAGCATCAGATGATAATATTATCTACATGAGCATCAGATGATCAGATGATATCACATGATGAAACAGAAAGACCATCCAGAGTAACCATGTGATCAGAAAGATTACTTCTAGCTACACGTGGGCCTAATAAAAGTATTTCTGTTTTATCAGAATTAAGTAAAAGGAAGTTAGTCAACATCCAACGTCTAATGTCCTTTACACAAAGTGTTTATCTTTTATTTTTAGCTCAGCTCACTGAGTGCTGTTGGTGTTTACCACAGAAACTAGAGTGAGAACATGCATGTGTGGCTGTTTTAATTTTGGCTTTACTGAGAATGTGAATGGCAGCATTTCCTCATTTCTCACACAGCTCAACTAGAATAGAAACCAAACCACAATAATGTTTCATGTCTTAACTGCTAATCATTTAAAATGAAAGTCGCATATCTGCTGAAGAACAAATAAACTCTTTGTATAATAACGTCAATTAATCACATTCATTACTAGATATGAATGTTTTTTTTTTAAAATGTAAATCAGATCTGAAATGACTGACGTGAGATAATGCGCAGTTGTGTACAGTTTTCAGATAAGACTACATAATGAATCAGGAAGTCTTAAACTGTATCACTGCTGCCATTTAAATGAAAACATTCATAGATTAGCATCTGTACATCTGAGCTCGGCTATGCTGTGTGAACCTACTGGCTCTACAAGGTACTGCAAGTAAAAACATGATATACAGTGCCCTCCACTAATATTGGCACCTTTGGTAAATATGAGCAAAGAAGGCTGTGAAAAATTGCATTTATTGTTTAACCTTTTGATATTTTGTTAAAAAAAAAATCACAAAAATTCTCATGGATATCAAACAATTGTAAACAAAACACAGGTTTATCCAAAATATTTATTTTTTAAATATAGGTGTGTAACAATTATTGGCACGCTTTTAGTCTATACTTCCCTTAGCCAAGATAACAGCTCTGAGTTTTCTCCTATAGTGTCTGATGAGGTTGGAGAATACATGGCAAGGGATCTGAGGACGTTCCTCTATACAGAATCTCTCCAGATCCTTCAAATTTTGCGGCCCACGTTAGTGGACTCTCCTCTTCAGTTCACCGCACAGGTTTTCTATGGGTTTCAAGTCAGGGGACTGGGATGGTCATGGCAGGGCAGTCAGGTTTTCATTTAATATCTGTTGATACTTGATAGAGTCCATGATGCCATGTATCCTAACTAAATGTCCAGGTCCTCTGACAGAAAAACAGCCCCAAAACATTAAAGAGCCACCACCATATTTAACCGTGGGCATGAGGTACTTTTCCATAAGTCTACCTCCCTGTGTGTGCCAAAACCACCTCTGGTTTTATTACCAAAAAGCTCTATTTTGGTTTCATCTGACCATAGAACCCGATCCCATTTGAAGTTCCAGTAGTGTCTGGCAAACTGAAGACGCTTGAGTTTGTTTTTGGATGAGAGTAGAGAATTTTTTCTTGAAACCCTTCCAAACAACTCGTGGTGATGTAGGTGACTTCAGATTGTAGTTTTGGAGACTTTCTGACCCCAAAGATGCAACTAACTTCTGCAGTTCTCCAGCTGTGATCCTTGGAGATTTTTTGGCCACTCGAACCGTCCTCTTCACAGTGCGTTGAGACGATACAGACACACGTCCTCTTCCAGGTTGATTCATAACATTTCCAGTTTACTGGAACTTATTAATTATTGCTCAGATGGTGGAAATGGGCATTTTCAATGCTTGTGCTATTTTCTTATAGACACTTCCCATTTTGTGATGGTCCACAACCTTTTGCCGCACATCCCAGCTATGTTGCTTGGTCTTACCAATTGTTATGAATGACTAATTGAATTTGGCCTATGTGTTACCTCATATTTATCTTGGTTGAACAATTTCCTGTTCGTAGTCACCCAGGTGTACTAAAAATGTAAAATATAAATGGGAATACACTTCACATATCATTTTCTTACATGAATTCATAAGGGTGGCAATAATTGTTGCACACCTATATTTAACACAGATATATTTTGGATAAACCTGTGCTGTGTTTGCAATTCTTTGATATCCATGAGAGCAGAGTATTTTCGTGATTTTAGTTTTTTAACAAAAGATCAAAAGGTTGAAAAATAAAGACAATTGTTCACAGCCTTCTTTGTTCATATTTACCAAGGCTGCCAATATTAATGGAGGGCACTGTAACTGCAATGAATGTGGCTTTACTGAGGTACTGAGCTTCAAATATGAACCGAGAGTTATCATTATGTTTTTTATTAAATATACTATATACTCATGAAATCATAGTAAATGTGTATGATGTCTAATAATCTAACCCAGGGGTGCCCACACTTTTTTGACTTGTGAGCTACTTGTAACATGACCAGTCAAAGAGATCTACCTACGCTAAAAATGCGAAACATATATTTACTCATATATATACTGAGTATACTTCAAATATGTATACACACACAATATATGTTCATGTACCTTGCATAACTGCATGAGCCCTTATGGCACACTACAATCCAGTACATTTTTGGTCATTACCTTACTCTGATGACTTGCACTGAATAGAATCAGCCAGGGTTGCATAGTCCGGACAGTAGCTGCTGGTAGCCAGCCTCAAGCAGGCCTCCAAATGATGATCAGTCATTGTGGAACGGTATTTGGACTTAATAATTTTCATGTGGGAAAAGGCTGACTCACATAAATAAGTAGAGCCAAATAATGCAGTCAAGGAGGTTGCACATTTCCTCATGTTTGGGTACTTTTCCCCTGTGAGGAAGTTCCAAAACTGTCCATGAGCCCCGGACTTCAGCTGAATGTCAGTCTGTAGTTTCAAAATCTCATCCTCCACTTCAGACGAGTTCAGGTGAAACAGCGTTGCAATTTTCGATGCGAGTGAATCAACCTCAACATTGTCCCTGAATGGGTAGCACATGAATGTAGCGACTGGCTCCAGTAAAGCAAAGTCTTGAAAGCGTCTGTCAAACTCTGACCGACAGCTGTCAATCTGCTCCGTGTAGCGTGCAATGTTCAACTGCGCACAAGCCGCAATTCCGCTGCGTCTCCAGATCTGACGCGAGGTTTTGGAAGTTCCCAGAATCATGGCGCTGCAGCTTTGAGGACAGAAGTTCCATTTTCCGTTTAAAGGCATTAACTGAGCCGATCATATTGACCACGGTTTTGTCTTTTCCTTGCAGCTCCGAATTAAGCTCATTTAACATGTTGGTCAGATCGTTTAAAAATGCTGGACTTGGGTCCAGCAGCCACTGATCATCATTGAGTTGGGTGCATTCTGCATGTTTAACAGCAAAAAGAAACTCGCTTATCTCCGGACAGAGCTCTCGAAATCTCTGCAGGAATTTACCCCTACTAAGCCATCTCACGTCAGTGTGTAGCAGGAGCTCAGAGTGGTCGCAGTCTGCCTTCTCCAGATGCGCACGAACAGCCGTATTTGAAGTGATCTAGCACGTATAGAACAGGCGATCTTTGTTGCCACATCCACGATCTCTTTCATGTTTAGCATTTTTGCTAAATAATCCACTCTTAGCCCGATTAAGACATACTTTGATTAAGAAACTACCATGTAAACAGCTATTTTTACTTACCTTAATCTAATTAAGGTCACACTCGAATTAAGCTCTAATCGAATTAAGACAGGTGGAGTACTGCTGTTTTAGTCGCATTACGGACGAGTATTACAGACATGTAAACACCTTAATCACATTATGAACGTCGTGTGAGAGTTTTCACCGCATTTTGCGACAGGACACGATCACACACGGCAGTTTTACGTTTTACGGCGAACAAGAGAGTTCGGCCGCGTCCCAAACCGCATACTTTCTTACTATAGGCCTGTAATGTATCTCGGCTACTATATAGACGGTAAGTACGCGGTTTGAGACGCAGCCCACGGCTTCAAGCAGTTGTCTATTAGCACGTATAGCATGACGATACGTGAAATTCTGGAGGGACGTCGGACGGCGTGTCGCGGTGACGTATTGACGTGTGACGTTAATGTAATTATGTTCTAAAACATGTAAAACGGGAACAAGACAGGAGTATTCTAAAAGCGATTCACGTAAACACCTTAATCACATTATTATCTTACTCAGAGTAAGGTCAATAATTAGATTACTGCTGTCCATGTAAAAGTAGTCAGTATCGTAGTTTTTATGAACAGTCCTAAAGTGCCGCTCCACATTTCCCTTTTTCGGAATAGCAATGGTAGCTTGGCAGATCAGACAAACGCACTTCGAATATGACATCGTGAAAAAAAATCATCCTCCCATTCCGCATGGAAGTGATAAGTCTTCGGTTTCTTGCTTGATCCCGCTACCTCACTCATTTTGTACCCCTTCTTCAGTAGGAATAAATTGGAAAGTTAACTCAGTGATTTCGCTCGATAGCCTTTAGCGCTGGCGCGTTTGATCGCACACGCATGGTGAGAGAAAAGACGAGATCTCAGACTGGCTGCCCTCTACATCATCGCTAACATCTATTTTTTTGAATGGGGATCTACCAGCACTTCCTTTGCGATCGACCGGACGTATTGGGCACCCCTGATCTAACCCTTTTATTTATTACAGTATTTGGTGAAATGAACTTGACTGGTTTATATCTGTGTGAAGCTGCTTCATTCACAATAATATTATATTCTCTTTTTCTTATTTCATTATTCATTACAAGTCATCTGGACCTCCCATAGAAGTTTGTGTGACAGAAGACAAAACAGCACTCACACTCCGCCCATCTAGTTAACTTCACACCATCTCCCCACACACGCAGTAGTTTAGTCATTGTCTAGACTGCACACTTGGGTCTGCGCTACAGCTCCATTTCACACACACACACACACACACACACAGGTTTTTATCACATATTACTTCTCCCTGCTGATCCACATCCCCAATAATCATACGACACACACCAGATAAGTTTAAAACAGAACATCTTTATTTACGTGTCTGTATATTTGTATAGTCTGTCTTTGTTTGTGCTGTAGATTGTCCGTCTTCCGGGTCCAGTCCGCCGAGACTACAGCAAGAGGGAGGAGATAAACTCCTGTCCTATTTCTGCACCAGTGTTTATGTGTCTGGGGGAAAAGGGGGACTTTTATTGAAATGAACATGAGGAAGGTGGTTAATATGTGTGTATGTTCACATTATGATCATATTATATGTTTATATCTATATGTTTATGATGATGTATACTTATCTTTATGTGTGAGGTTGTTGTGTTCATACTTACCTGATATTTATTCTTTATAATGGTTCATGCCGAATGGGCGGAGCTTCAGCTTAATAAGCGGGCTGCTTCCCTACATGCGGGGGCTGATGGAAAGTCCGATTCATTTCCACGAACCGGTTCTTTCGGACAGTTTGTTTCAATGAACCGGTTCATCGGTTCCTTTACGTCATCAGACAATGGCGTCACTACATATATCTTTTCTAACAACTCAGTGTCATGTTGCATCAATGAAACCTTCAGATAAAGTCATTTGTGTGAACGCATATTGCTGATTATTGCCTTTTATTCACTTAAGTTAAAGGTGTTTGTGGTCATTAACCATTAGTATTTCCAAAAAAAAAAAAACAACAAAAAAAACAAAAACAAATTAAAAACAAATGTAAAATGTACATTTTCAAAGACATAGAATTTAATAATGCGTTGACTTTTCTGAAATGAATTATACCCAGAAGATGGCACTGTTGTAATCTTTTGACAAGTGCGTAAAGGTAATAAAATGACCCCTTTATACAGAAAACACGTGTTTTTTTTTTTTTGGTGTTGTTTGATTGTTTTGTCTTTAAATTTGCAATATCTTACAGTAGACTTTATTCACAGTCTGTGTGATGCAGGATTGATAAAATATTTCCTCATCTGAAATTTTTCATGCGCTCTGTTTAGCTTTAGCCACTTTTTAAACATAATATTAATGAGAAACAGAGCTGATGATTTCTACTGCAATGCAGGTATTTTTCTTGTAGAGTACAACAATAATGATGCATGAGAATGAATTTATGCATTGTTTCATAGGACGTCATCACTTGTAAAGCAACTGGAGGTTAATCAGTGAATAACGCCCCTTAATAAAATACAGCTGCTTTGTATACATGTATATTTTAATGCAGGGTATCATTTGTGTGACCTAAAAGTACAACTGTAATTGCTGAAATGCTTACAAATTTAAACCAAAGAAAAAAAAATACATTCAAATACCAAGTAAATAAATTGAGAGATTGCACTGTACTGAGCACCTCTAACTTTACATATACTGATACTGCTTATGTCCACATGGATGGAGATGAGTACAAACGTTTGCTGGAGATAAAACTGTACACTCTATGCACATGACTTTTCTAACAGGCTTGTTACAGTGCAATAAAAATACATTAAAATAATAGTTTCTGGAAGACGTGTGACATTACAGACACATTTGGTGCACACAGTTTAGGGCTTGTGATAGATATTCATCTTGTTGTGGTTTGTGATATCTGCATGCATTTATTTAAAGTGTTGCTTAATACAATGAAACCATGAAATGATATTTGTTATGATGAAATGATACATGATCTTTTTAACTGTAGGCTGCAGATTGTGGTTGTACCGTGTGGTGGAAAATACATCAGTGTATCTCTGTATGTGATCGTAACGACTTTCAGTTCTGTAGGTGTGAACTGCACACAGATGACATGATGAAGCCCCTCACATGAGTGAAAAAACATTTTCAAGAATAAAAGTTCAGTCACATTGACTTATTACTCTTACTATTACTACTAAATCCTTTTGCTTTACAACCAGTCCTAATAGTGGCACAAGCAATCAATAAAATACACCCTGTAAATACTTCTTAATGCTGTCCATACACACGTTCTTAATCCCCCCCACACACATTTTAAACCAAATAAGTGCAAAGAACCTGTACAAAACAATCTCACTCCAATTTTACTGTCACTGCACACATGATGAACTTCTCTCTCTCTCGTCTGTTCAGTTGTGTATTCACTCCTCCAGCACCTGTAAATGAACATTTACAGCTGTTTTAGATTTTAGTTCCTGAAATAGTTAAACTTGTGTTTTAAGCCAACAGCAAATCATTAAGGAACATTTAAAAGGCAATGTAAATTTATATTTCAGTATATACAGTAATTATTAAATATAAAGCAGTAAATAGTGATGGCTTATTTAAGGAGAAACTGTCACGTATGTTATTACACTGCAATATTTGCACTTCTTATAGTAGAATTTCTCTTAACTTCACTGACACTATAGGAGTGTCAGTGTACTATACGAGGAGGAAATTTCATGAAAATGCATCAAAGATGTGATTTTAAACCACTTTATCTTTTATTAACAGAAATGTTACTAGGGTATTTTCCAAAAAAATTGGATTGGCAGTAGAGTCAACAATTGATGATTGTTTGATGTCGTCTTGAACAAGAGACACGGGCTTGTTTAATCCACACACTGTATTCCACAGTAGCTAATGATACATCAGCAAAAACGAGTCTTTGTGAATGTAAAATTATAGGGCCAGGTAGTGGTGGGAGATATATACATATAGTACAAATAAAAAGTGTATTAAATCCAGTTTCTACTGTGAAAAACTGTGAAAGCAGCTGATTTATTTGTCATAATATGCATTATACGTTCAGCTGTGGGATCTGGTTGCCATAGGGTTGTTTATTTTTTTTCTATAGACTGAGGTTTATTTGCTTTCCTAAATTTGTTTAGAAGTTTTCTTTAAAAGTAAAGTTCAACCCCAGGAAATGAAAGTACTAGAGGACTCTCTCACTTTGTTTACTGAGTGTTTGAGCTGTGTGAGGAACCAGAATGCACATCTCTATTTTCTACTGCTAAGAGCTATAGAGCATTTCTACAGTTGACTCACTTCTGCTGTGATTACATCATGATACCCAGCAGCTGGTAAGGCTTGCAGCAACAGGAAGAGAGGATGCTGGAGCTGCTTTTTGACATTATTTGCTATTAGAATTGCTTTAGGTGTAGTAATTTAGGAAGTTGTTAGGAATCTAACTGAGGCTGTAGCATTTATATTACACTATTTATATTTATAACTGTTTATAACTCCGAATGAACTCCTACTGAGCAAGGCACAAAACTTGAACTAGGGTTTCTATACAATTCTAAGATCTCTCTAAGTATTTCTATCTCAATTTGAGATTTGTAAATAGAACAGATTTTGTCTTACCTATGTGCTCTGCTTCAGCTGTGAGTAAACAGTTCCATACTCTACACTGACCTTCACTAGATGTAAACAAGAAACGCCGAATTAATGTCCACAATCAACTGCAACTAATCTAAATAGCTAAACAGTCAATAATGAAATGAATTGGTTAATAAATTAGAAAACAATAAAAAGTAATGTACATGCAGATTTATATAAATATGTACAGATAGCTTTACCTTGATTTTTCTTTGATTTTTCTGTGGCTTGATTTCAAGCTCAGTGTAAATCACATCGCTGGGTCCAGCATCATCATCTGCAGTGACAGTGAACAGAACAAAACAAACACAGCTACAGCTTTAACCTGAATCAACCTGTGTAAAAAAATCAGTGTGGGGTTACAGGTATATGATGGGATGTAGCTGAACACAAATGTGGAGCTTATAGTCACTTCTACATGTTCCATCCATCTTCTATACTGCTTATCCTCTTCAGGGTCAAGGGGGAACCTGGAGCCTATCCCAGGAAGCATCGGGCACCAGGCAGGATACACCCTGGACAGGATGCCAATCCATCACCTTTTACATGTTATGGTTTTGAAATACATGTGTTCTCTTTGCATTTTTTTGTTGAAAAATGCTAACTTTATATGCACATTAACTGAAGCTTGATATGTATAGCATTAAAACCACTGACAGGTGAAGGGAGCATTGATTATTTCGTCACAATGACATCAAGGGGTGGGAAATATATGGCAGCAAGTGAACAATTAGTTCTTGAAGTCGATGTGTTGAAAGCAGGAAAAATGGGCAAATGTAAGGATCTGAGTGACTTTGACAAGGACCAAATTGCGATGGCTAGATGACTGGGTCCGAAGGACAGGTCTTGTGGTGTGTTCCCGGAATGCGGTGGTAAGGAGTAGAGATTGACCGATAATCGGTTTAAACGATAATTTTCTGATGCATGTGGGAAGGGAAGGCTAGCTCGTCTGATCTGATCCCACAGAAGAACTACTGTAGTGAAAAACTAATGCTGGCTGTGATAGAAAGGTGTCAGAACACACAGTGCATCACAGCTTGCTGCGTATGGGGCTGCATACTCACAGACCAATCACAGTGTCATGGAAGAAGGTGGGATAAATTACTTTTTCTTTTAGATCATGGGGACGGCCGGGTGCGTGTACGTTGTTTACTTAGGGAAAAGATGACACCAGGATGCAGTATGGAATGAAGGCAAGCCAGCAAAGGTAGTGTGATGTGTTGGCCAATGTTCTGCTGTGAAACCTTGAGTTCTGGCATTCATGTGGATGTTATTGTTGTATCCATGGAAGCAGAGTATTTTTGTGAATTTTGTAACAAAAGATCAAAAAGTTATCATATTTACCAAGGGTGCCAATATTAGCGGAGGGCACTAATATATATATATATATGTATATATATATATATATATATATATATATATATATATATATATATATACATATATATATATACATATGAGTGCTGCCAGCATTGCTATATATATATATATATATGATGCATGCAGATTTTTAGTATAGTAGATGATTGAATGTACTGTAGACTGTAAGTGTTTTTATATATAAAATGTGAAGTTGCAGTATAAAAATACTCCACTTTTATTCTTGTATGACTCCTTTTTCTTCATGACCTGTGCATAAATGGCCCCACTGGGTTCAGCTGCAGAGTCACCTAATCACAGTGAAATGTGATAGTCACTACAGGAGATGTATTTACTGTATGGTGTTAATCTGAGATTTATTCCTTCTAGTGTAAGTGGAAATATTTGACATGAAATAAAGAAATCTCTCTCACTTTTACTTGCGTTCACAGTGGCATAAATGTGCACATCTACAGAAAAGAGTGCAAATAAAGAATAAACAGGAGAAATTTTCAGACAATTTTGAAAATAATTCCACTGAAATTAACATTGTTAAATTAGCTTGTTAGTAAGAACACAATCTTATATTGAATTACTGTATACATAAGGAAAGTATTCATTATGTGACACATTGTCTGACCGGTCTGAAGTGGAGTGTGTCTTGATTGAGAATCCTCGGCTCCTGACTGACTCGGGTTCTGGCCTGGTGTCTGATTGCTGTTCTGCTGTATGTCTCTGTCCTTTCCTATATGAGAAGACAGAAATTCTTCATTTGCTCAATTTATAAATCATACAAACTTTATTTTAGAGAACGCTTATACGTTAGTGTATAGATAAAATGTACCAGTAAATAAAGAGCAATTACAAGCTATTAAATGTGTAAGCAACAATTTGTCTCATTTATCAAGCTGGATATGAACACATTTATTTGTAAATCATTCACAGGAGCGTTTACATACATAATGTGTTATTCATGAATATCCAGTTAGTTTAGAAAACAATAGTGTATCCTATAAGAGCTCTTGGGTGTGGGCTAATTCACTTATAAGGAGAATCACTAATGTGAACCAATTAGGAGAAGAATAATGGTGCCCCATATTGCAACACATTGTGGTTGTCACTAAATGTAAATCTGCTGTGTCATAAATGCACTTGATGCAATTTACAGCTGATTGGAATTTATCAACATACATGAGTATGAAGAAAATCAGTGATACTAAAACTTGTGTAAATCTAGTGAGAATTATTTTTTGTTTAGTTTGGCCTATGAAAACATTTAGACACAAGTTGATAATGATTAATAAACGAGGACCAAATTATGTAATTGCAAGTACAATGTGTAATAATTAGTATTTTATTCATATTTTTTATTACCTTGTAACTATTTCTTATTTAATAGAAGCTATGTACAGTAGTTGTGTGTTAAATCATGTGTAATGAGAGTAATCATTAAAAAAAGTATTAGATACAGTGGGGGAAATAAGTATTGAACGTGTCAACATTTTTGTTCAGTAAATATATTTCCAATGAGGCTATTCACATTAAATTTTCAACAGACATACAGTGAGGGAAAAAAGTATTTGATCCCCTGCTGATTTTGTACGTTTGCCCCCTGACAAAGAAATGATCATTCTATAATTTTAATGGTAGATTCATTTGAACAGTGAGAGACAGAATAACAACAAGAAAATCCAGAAAAACGCATGTCAAAAATGTTATAAATTGATTTGCATTTTAATGAGGGAAATAAGTATTTGACCCCTCTGCAAAACATGACTTAGTACTTGGTGGCAAAATCCTTGTTGGCATTCACAGAGGTCAGACGTTTCTTGTAGCTGGCCACCAGGTTTGCACACATCTCAGGAGGGATTTTGTCCCACTCCTCTTTGCAGATCTTCTCCAAGTCATTAAGGTTTCGAGGCTGACGTTTGGCAACTCGAACCTTCAGCTCCCTCCACAGATTTTCTATGGGATTAAGGTCTGGAGACTGGCTAGGCCACTCCAGGACCTTAATGTGCTTCTTCTTGAGCCACTCCTTTGTTGCCTTGGCCGTGTGTTTTGGGTCATTGTCATGCTGGAATACCCCTCCACGACCCATTTTCAATGCCCTGGCTGAGGGAAGGAGGTTCTCACCCGAGATTTGAGGATCCATCGTCCCTTTGATGCGGTGAAGTTGTCCTGTCCCCTTAGCAGAAAAACACCCCAAAGCATAATGTTTCCACCTCCATGTTTGACGGTGGGGATGGTGTTCTTGGGGTCATAGGCGGCATTCCTCCTACTACAAACACGGCTAGTTGAGTTGATGCCAAAGAACTCCATTTTGGTCTCATCTGACCACAACACTTTCACCCAGATCCTCCGAATCATTCAGATATTCACTGGCAAACTTCAGACGGGCATGTATATGTGCTTTCTTGAGCAGCGGACCTTGCGGGCGCTGCAGGATTTCAGTCCTTCACGGCGTAGTGTGTTACCAATTGTTTTCTTGGTGACTATGGTCCCAGCTGCCTTGAGATCATTGACAAGATCCTCCTGTGTAGTTCTGGGCTGATTCCTCACTGTTCTCATGATCATTGCAACTCCACGAGGTGAGATCTTGCATGGAGCCCCAGGCCAAGGGAGATTGACAGTTCTTTTGTGTTTCTTCCATTTGCGAATAATCGCACCAACTGTTGTCACCTTCTCACCTTAGCTGCTTGGCAATGGTCTTGTAGCCCATTCCAGACTTGTGTAGGTCTACAGTCTTGTCCCTGACATCCTTGGAGAGCTCTTTGGTCTTGGCCATGGTGGAGAGTTTGGAATCTGATTGATTGATTGCTTCTGTGGACAGGTGTCTTTTATACAGGTAACGAGCTGAGATTAGGAGCACTCCCTTTAAGATTGTGCTCCTAATCTCAGCTCGTTACATGTATAAAAGACACCTGGGAGCCAGAAATCTTTCTGATTGAGAGGGGGTCAAATACTTATTTCCCTCATTAAAATGCAAATCAATTTATAAAATTTTTGACATGCGTTTGTCTGGATTTTCTTGTAGTTATTCTGTCTCTCACTGTTCAAATAAATCTACCATTAAAATTATAGACTGATCATTTCTTTGTCAGTGGGCAAACGTACAAAATCAGCAGGGGATCAAATACTTTTTTCCCTCACTGTAAGTATTAACTCAAGAAATCCAGAAATATAAAGAATTACATTAAAGTAGAGAACATTAAAGTCCATAAATGAAGTTATGTGTAATAAAGTGGAATAACACAGGAAAATAGTATTGAACACACTAACTGAAATGTATTTAATACTTAGTGGAGGAGCCTTTGTTTGTAATGACAGCTTCAAGCTGCTTCCTGTATGAAGAAATTAATCGGCCAAAGTATTCGGGTGTGATTTTGGCCCGTTCTTCTAAACATAACTAAACACTGTAAATACCAGTCATATACCATTTTGTTAACATGTTTGTTATTTCCATGTTCGTGTAGCTTATACTATTTCATGTTTTGTACACCATGCTTTGTAGAAGTACTGATTATATTATAAGCAATTTAGTGAAAACTAGTTATCAGACCTTTGTTGGATTTGTGCCACCAATGCAGGATCAGTAAAAGGATGATGAACAGAAAGGCCAAACTCAGTCCCACAGCCACAAATACTATAACAGTATTGTATGTTGAACCTGAGACAGAGGAAAGAAAAAGACACAAATGATAAAAAACCCGCTGTCACAAATAATAGCCCAATTTCTAATTCTCCATTTCTGTCCAAACTGTTTTAAAGAGTGTTTAGCAGCAATCTCTCTGAGCCTTTCTAATCAGATCCACATTCTCTACTGAGACTGCTCTTCAAGGAGTCAATCATAATCTACTCCTTTCTGCTGATGCTGGTGCCTTTCCTCGATCAGTATTTCTAGCTTGGATCATATTTCCTTTTTTCTCCTGCCCCTGACACACAAAGTATCCCTCAATGATCAATCCTTGGCCCTCTCCTTTTAACTACAGGTACAGTATATGCATCCACTTGCTCAGATCACTCAAAAACATCTGAGTTTCCACTGTTAAGCAGATAACACTGATTTATCTCATCATGAGCTATGTCTTCCATATCATTAACTGTATAAATTCATGATCTAGAATAATGGATGGACTCCAACGTTCTTAAATTGAACTCTGAAAAAACAGATATTTTATTTGCACCCAAAACTCATTTGTTTTAAAATTCCAGATATTCAGTAGATATTGATGGCATTAACGTTAAACCTTCTACAAATGTTCACAATTTATTCATAATTTTTGACAACACAGTTTCATTTGAACTCTGTATTAGGTCACTCACAACAATCTCTTTATCAGCTCTGCATGACCCTTACTTAGTTTGAAAGAACTCTTGCTTCAGGATTTCATCATTTCACAGTTACATTTTTGAAGATCTCTTCATTCCCATTTCTGGTATAACTCCTAATCGACTACAACATGTTTGAAAATATGTTTGTTGGAGTCTTTACTCATACCAAACACACATTAAATGTGTACACTATCATGAACACTGGTTACCCATCTCACAGAGAATCAAATAAACAAACTCTTAATTCTAACACACATGGCCTCGCTGTAACACTCTACACCCTGGAGTCTTAGATCCACCAGTACTGATCTACAAGTGGTTCCTAATGAGCAGACTGACAAGAATGGGCAGAATATTTAATGCCATAATCCACCCCCAGGCCTTTAACTGCACATCCATGAACTCAAAACACATGTTTTGTACCAACAGCTTTCCTTTTTTTTCTTCCTGCTAGTAATTTTCCTACTGTTTTTTTTTTTTTTTTACAGTCCGTTTGAGTGTTAGGTGCTACAGAAATTGAATGTATTTGTGTTCTCCTTCTTCCTCTTATTATTATTATTATTATTATTAGTAGTAGTAGTAGTAGTAGTAGTAGTAGTAGCAGTAGTCACAGTCTCTCCTTTGAACACATATTTATCAGGCTTTATGGTCACCACAGATATAGGAATCTCTACAGAAACAATTTTAACATCCCAGATACAAACACACTTCAATAATATACGGTTCTACTTCTATTAACTGCTATATACCTAAGTGATTAGTGATGATGCAGTTTATACGTATGTAATAATATCTCAAATCTGTTAAGAAGTGCCAGTGTTTTGCAGTGATTTGTAAACTTTTCACTCACCAGTAACATTTACCCAGAGTGCATCACTGTAGTGTGTGTAGTAGACTGGGTTTCCTCTTCCAGCTCTGCACCTGTACTGACCTCCATCAGAGTCTCTAACGGAGCTGATGTTGTAGTAGTCTGTTTCAGTCTCAGTCTCAGTGCTCTGAGTGGGTTTGATCCAGTAAAACTTCCATGCAGCAGACTGCAGCTTCAGTGTACAGGACAGAGTCACTGAGTTTCCTTTCAGTACAGCTCCTTCACGACTTGACGTGAGTTCAGGTTTAGGTTTTTCTGCAGTTGGAGATGAAACACACAGTTCAGGATGTTAACTGTTCATGTTCTGCTGTCAGAGTGTTTAACACACTAATCACTACTACAGACAAACACACTATTACTGATACACTGTAAAGACTCCTGTCATAGTGAAATTATTCATGAATATCTATCAAAATATTTTGTGGTATTTATGAAAGTAATTTAGCTTTTGTGAGAGTAGATTTAATGTGAAGTACATTGTTCTCTTAGTCAAGAAAAAGTGTAAAGACAAAATGTACTGCATTATGTTTGACTGTTATTTAAAACATCCTTCAATATAAAATGTTTGAACCAGCAGAATGCATTTTATTATTTGATTTTACACTTAATGCAGTAATAATAAAAGAAGAGATATTTTGCCATTAATATTATTTATTATTGGATAAACCTGGGACATTTTCATTTTCAGCATTTTGCAGCACATTGAGTCAGCAAATAAATAAAAATCACATCTTTAGTCTTCATCGACTGCATTTCACATCATCTCAAAGTCCAACATCTTTACTGCATATCACACTTTGTGTGCATATTGTGCAGCTCTATGACTATAATTATGAACAAAATAAATTGTTCCTAATTGAACAAACACACTGAAGTTTAAAAGGTTTTTCATTTTTTCAAAATGTACTTTATGCATAAATACACACTCTTAATGAATTCATCTTCATAAGTGTGTTCACTATTACGAATGTTGAACACAGTGAATGTACAACTACACCATTCATCATTACTAGACACAGGATAAGTAACTAAATGTTGTTTTTTTTCCGGATCTGTGACATTTTAAATAAATCTTGTGAACTTAATCCACACTGCATGTAGTGATGTGATGCTGAAGTTAATAAATATTGGTGTGAGGAAGAGATTAACACACACACACACACACACACACACACACCTGACACAGTGAGTGTAACAGTGTTACTGGTCTCTGAGGTCTGAGAGTCGCTTCTTCTCCGTCCGCTGCAGGTGTATTTAGCGCTCTGAGACTCTACAGGAGTGAATGAATATTTCCTGCTCTTAGTGTAGGAGAATATTTGGACACCATCTTTATTCCAGTTGTACATCCACTCAGTGTCTGCATGTCCTCGTATTTCACATGTGAAAGTGACTTCCTGTCCACTGAATATCTGTCCATCAGGCTGCAGAGTCAGAACGGCTTTTGGTCTCTCTGTACAGTTACAACAAATACATCAAATCCGTCAAACACACCCTTCTCTGACCATCTGATATTTAATCAGTGTGTTTTGTAATGATTATGTGTCTCAGTGCATGTTACAGGAGTGTAAGATCAGACATGTACCTATCACTGAGAGGATCACTTCATTACTCCATGGCGTTGACCATCCATCAATAGACACGTAACAGCTGTATTTGTGACTCTGATCTACTTTTATAGTGTAGTAATTTTCAGCAGATCTGTGACTATAACCACCATCTTTGTACCAGTTGTACGGTCCACTTCCTCCTGAAATCCTACATGTGAGTGTAACCGTCTCTCCTCTGAATACTTGAGGTGAATTCGGCTCCACAGACAGAACTGGTTTAATCTCTGCTGGAAAAGTCAAAAAGCAAACACACACTGTCAATGTAAACAACTTACATTCTGCATGACAATGTACAAACAATCTTCTCCACCTTAATACAAATCCAACATGTACACAACATAGGCAATAAAATATGTATAAATCACCTTGAGCTTGTCCGACTCGGATAAGTGAAATAAGCACTAAAAAGGGAAGAGGAACAGAGAATATGATGTAACGCTGACTTGTTTCTTTTCTTTAAGAAGACAAATGAGAACAATGTCATATACTGCAAAAAATCTATATTTAGTTTCACTTCAGCTATAAGAAATGCAATATATCGACCTGTTTCAATAATGAATGGTGTTTAGAAAAAGCTATTTTCACTCAGGTCACTATGCTGCTCATTACTGTCTCATGTTTAATCTGATCCACATCTGCTAATCTGAAACTGGATTACACACTTCCTTCTCTGTGTATCACATGAGAAAGGTGCTCCTGTGCACTAAAGCTGTGGTGTAATACATACAGCCTGCAGGACGATGTCATATATGAGGAAAAACCTGATCTCAGTAGCACACACAGGCTAATAAACACACACAGGCTAATAAACACATTCAGACTAGGATTGTGCAATGTACGGAAAAATTTCTCTCCCAGAAACATCTGTGAGGATGACTGTCGAGTGTAAAACTGAAAACTGGCATGGCTTTTAAAGTTCAAAGATGTTCTCTTAAAGCTAAGACAATATAGAAGGTTCATTCAGTCTTCACTTTCTTCTGAAACAGGTGATCCTATCACAGAGCAGGACAGAGTCAAAAGGGAAATGAAGATCTGCAAGGCTGGATTACATGGTCAAAGTAGAAGTAGAAGATCTTGCTGTTGCAGATTCGGCAATCATCAGATTTTCTCAACAAGAAACGCACAAGGGAGAGATTGCTGCCTTGCAAAATGGAAGATCTGGAGTAAAGAGCAGCTGTGATATTCATAACCTTCATCCAGTGTTGATGGATGGTGTGCTCAAAGTTGGTGGAGGACTTAGTAGAGCAGCGATGCCAGAAGAGATGAAACGTCCTGTTATCTTGTCAAAGGAACACCATGTATCCAAACTCATCTGGCCACATGTTCATAAAAACTAGGTCATGCTGGAGGAAACCACATGTCAACACTTCAAAAATAGGTAATGAGTTATAAATGCAAACTCTGCCTGTAGAAATAAATTTTCAGAATGCGTTGTTTGTCAACGTCTACAGGGCAAGATGGGAGAACAAACAATGGCTGAGACTCATGCATTAAAGTTTGATAATGGCACAAATTTCATTGGAGCAGAAAGAGAGCTCCAGACAGCTTTGAACACACTGGATCGTGACTAAATCCTGCGTACATGTTTCTATCTGAGGGACTCAAATGGACTTTACTCCTCCTGCTGCATCGCATCACGGTGGCGTGTGGGAGCGGCTCATTCATCTGGTAAAGAAGGTCCTGTACTCCACTCTCCAACAACAATCGTTGGATGATGAGAATTTTCACACCATCCTTTGTGAAATTGAAGCTATTCTTAATGACCTCCCCATCACAAAGCTTCTGATGATTTAAACAACTTGGAAGCTCTTACGCCCAATCACATTTTACAGCTGAGATCAAAACCACTTCATGGCTTTTTAAAGACAGTGATCTGTACATAAACACCTAAAGAGCGACAAGTCCAATACTTGTCTGATCTTTTTGGAAAAGGTGGGTCAGAGAATACCTTCCACTGCAGAATCAGAAGGTCATCCGGGTATTTCTCGCCTACTGTTTTATGAATACTGAGAATTCTGACATGCTACTACTTTGGTGTACAGCTTTTCACCTACTGTGTAGTAGGGTAGTAGGGATATTCAGCCTATGGTAGTACACCAAAAATAATAGCACTGGACACTGTGCTATCCCATAATGCAGTGGTTTTCAACCAGGGGCTCCACTGGGGAGGTGGGAAGAGATCGGAAGGGAGGCGTAAAAAAACACAGACAGGGCATCAGTTGTGTACTTTGTGTATTTTATTGATTTTCAAATAGAATGAGTATAAATGAAAAACTCAGTGTTTTCTCTCCCTCTGTATTTTCTCTTTGCTGGGGAGAGGTGTAGTTTAGCTGCCTTTTATCTAGCTGTCACTGCAGACCAGTGTTGCCAACTTAGCGACTTTTCAGACCCCTTTAGCGACATTCTTTTTGCAAAAAAATAAGCAACTAGTGACAAATTTAGCGACTTTTTGAACAAACCTTAGCAACTTTACAATTGTGGCCAGTACTGTCCTGCAAGCGCGAGGACTTGCTTTCCCACCTCACTCACACCTCCCTCTGAATCTGCTCTGTTCAGTGAGGGGCCGAGAGCTGGAGATTTAACAATGTCATGGATAACGAGACATGCCCTTCTTCCCAATGTGAATGTTTTTAGAATGTAAGACGAGGGGAATGCAACATGTTTTACATAGTTCTCTTGTTCGAAGTATTCATAGTGTTCAGGAACACTTTATATCATTCATGTTCAATACCTGTCCATTATATAGCTTTATAAATGTCATAAAAGTTATGAATAGTAATAAAAAAAGTATAAAAACACGAAAGCAAAAATAAAATAATCTATCTATTGTAAGGGATTTAGCCCAGGGAAGGGCGGAGCACAGACCCACAAGAGACAGGTTTTAGTCAAAATGGGGGTTTTATTTGTCTTTGTGGGAGCTGTCTGTAGTGAGGAGGTGAGTGTGTGTGAGTGTGAGGGGTTTTGTGGGGGTGTGGCTGGCGTTGTGACGTTCTCGAGGGCGTGTCGGGGTTCCCGAGAGGTGTGTGTGCGTTTCCCGTGCCATCATCCACCGTCGAACGCGATCTCACCACCCGGTGGTCTCGTCCGCACTCGCACCTTCGGGGAGAGAAGGAGAGAGAGAGAGAAAGAGATTAGCAAGAGGATATCGTCGTGCTAAAGGTTGGAGTGCCTCTATGCTGCTGAAGAGCGTGCACGTAGTCTGTCTCTTAGCCGTTCTCCTCGCACGGGCGGAAGAGCGTCCTTTTATCCTCTTCCGCCGTCGCCTGAGTGGTGGAATTTCCCTGACGGACTCCCCCATCGCCGGCCGGTGCCGGCTTCGTGCCGGCGCGGCAGTCGGGGAAGGAACGACTTTCTTATTATGCGCGCCGGCTGTCGGTCCGTCGCGACAGTACCCCCCCCCAGCTCCGAGCCTACTGCTGCTCGGTGGTGGGCCCAGAGTGCGTCTCGCCGCGAGAGCCCATCTGCATTACCATGTTGGGCCCCCGCCCGGTGCTGGACCTGATACGAGAAGTCCTGTAAGGCGAGGAACGAGCGGGTTACCCGGGCGTTCGTGTCTTTGGCCTTGGCCATCCACTGTAGGGGGGCGTGGTCCGTTACGAGGACGAAGTTCCGGACAGCCAGGTAGTACCGCAGCTCCTCGATGGCCCATTTTATTGCCAGGGCCTCTCGCTCGCATATTTCCTCTCAGAGGGGGACAACTTCCGGCTGATATAGAGGACCGGGTGTTCTTCTCCGTCAAAGGTTTGTGAGAGGACTGCGCCAAGCCCAGTCTCGGACGCATCGGTGTGCACCATGAATGGGAGGGCAAAGTCCGGGTTGCGCAGTACCGGCGCGCTGGTGAGGGCACATTTCAGGGCTTGGAAGGCCCTCTCTGCGTCGGCCGACCACCTAACCCAGTCTAGCTGGCCCTTCTTTGTGAGATCGGAGAGGGGGGAAGCTACAGCAGAGTAGCCAACCCCAAGAAGGCACGTACCTGTTTCTTTGACGTGGGTCGAGGGTAGTCCTTTACGGCCTCGATTTTCTTTGTTTGTGGCTTCAGCATCCCCCGGCCAATGCGGTATCCCAGGTACTGGGCCTCAGTCAGCCCTAGGTGGCATTTCTTGGGGTTGGCTGTCAGGCCGGCCTCCTGGAGCGCCTTCAGGACCTCCCCTAGATGAAACAGGTGGTCTGCCCATGTGGAGGAGTGGATGACTACGTCGTCCAGGTAGGCAGCCGCAAACATGCGGTGGGGCCGCAGGAGGATGTCCATCAACTTCTGGAACGTTGCGGGTGCCCCGTGTAGCCCAAAGGGGAGAACCTGGTACTGCCAGTGGCCGGTGGCCATGCTAAAGGCCGTCTTGGGTCTTGTGTCTGGCGCTAGCGCAACTTGCCAGTAACCTTTGGTCAGGTCCAAGGTAGATATGAACCGGGCCCTCCCCAGTCGCTCCACGAGGTCGTCCACTCGGGGGAGGGGGTAGCTGTCGAACTCTGATACCTGGTTCAGCTTCCGGAAGTCGTTGCAAAGCCGCATGCTCCCATCCGGCTTCGGCATGACGACGATGGGACTAGACCAGGGGCTGCTGGACTCCTCTATGATGTGATCCCGCAGCATTCGGCCAATTTCTTCCTCGATGGCTTTGCGCCGGGCCTCTGGAACACGGTAGGGCCTTTGTCTCACCACTACACCGGGAGGAATTTTGATCTCGTGGTGGACCAGCTGTGTCATCCCTGGGGAGGCCGAAAACACATCAGAGAATTGGTCTACCAACTCGGTGAGCTCCTGTCTCTGGGCGGGGGTAAGGTCCTCCCCAAAACCGACCAAGGTACGCTTGCCATGGTCTGTGTCCCGGGTCGCGTACGCCGACACTACCGGTGCCGGTTCCACCCACTTCTTTAGAAGGTTCACGTGGTAGAGCTTCTCCTCCGCGCACTTACCGGGCTGTTGCAGGTGGTAGTTGACAGGGCCCCGGCACTCGAGGACTGTATATGGGCCTTGCCACCGGGCCAGGAACTTACAGGCGCTGCTGGGTACTAACAGGAGGACTCGATCCCCCGGCTGGAATTCTCGGGGCTGCGCTGGGCATTTGTATACCCTTTGTTGCTCCTCCTGCGTGGCGCGCATGTGCTCCCGGACTATTGGAGCTACCCGGTTGATCTTTGCTTGCATCTCCTGCACATATTCGACAACTGAGCGGAAGGGGGATGGTTGCTCCTCCCAGGCTTCGTGGGCCACGTCCAACAGTCCCCGCGGGCACCGTCCGAACAGGAGCTCAAAGGGGGTGAAGCCCGTGGTCGCCTGGGGGCACTCTCGGGCGGCGAAAAGCACGTAGGGGCGGAGGAGGTCCCAATTCCTCCCCTCCTCGTCCACCACCCAGCGCAGCATCCGTTTGAGCGTCTGGTTGAACCGCTCGACCAGCCCGTCGGTTTGCGGGTGGTAGACCAACGTCTTAAGGTGCTTCACCTGTAACAGTCGACACAGATCGGACATTAGTTTAGACACAAAAGGCGTACCTTGGTCAGTCAGCACGTCCTTTGGGATCCCCACCCGACTGAACAGGAGTACCAGCTCCCTGGCGATGTTCTGGGAGGTGGCTTTGCGCAGCGGCACCGCCTCGGGGTACCGGGTGGCGTAGTCAACAATGACCAGGATGTACTCATGGCCCCGGGCAGACTTGGGAAGGAGGCTCACAAGGTCCATGCCCACTCGCTCGAACGGGACGCTGATAATGGGCAGAGGGATAAGGGGCGCCGGCGGGGGCCTCCGTGGGGCAGTGCACTGGCACTGCGGGCATTGCTGGCAGAAGGTCCGGACCTCCGGGTCTATCCCGGGCCACACAAAGCGATCCCTCAGCTTCTCCAGGGTGTTTCATGGCCCCAGGTGGCCGCCGAGGGGATGGGTATGAGCCAAATGCATTACTGTTTGAGTCTTTGGTTTGGGCACCACCAGTAGGTCCACCTGCTCCCCACGGTAGCAGGCCCGCTGATAGAGGAGACCGCTCCGGATGAGAAAGTACGAGGTAGGGAGTCTCAGGTCAGGGCTCTGGTCGACTGCCTCTATCACTCGCACCTGTGCCCAGCAGTGCTTCAGGCGGTCGTCCTCCTTCTGCTCCCGTCCAAACTTCCCCTCCCGGTTCACCTGGTAAAAGACAGAAGACAGAGGGTTAGTGTGTTGGGGGGCCTTACTTTCCGTGGCGGCGTCTCCGTCGTCCTGGGCCAGATAGGCCTGCCGGGCCCGGGTCCTCTTCGTGCGTCGCCGCGGCCTGCCGGACTCGGCCGCCAGGCCCATCGGGAATCCTGGCCAGTCCCTTCCAAGGAGCAGGGGCACCGGGAGCTTGGGGACCAGGCCCACCTGGAGGGGCCAGACCCCGGCTTCGCCCCGGATCTGGACCTCGGCTGCGGGAACTTCCCGGGTGTCCCCATGGACGCAGGTTACGGTGAGAACCCGGAGGCCCCCCCCGGGCAACGTCCTTTGGGTAGAATGGTGGGCCGGGCGAGGGTCACCGTGCTCCCGGTGTCCAGCAGGGCGGTTACCAGGCTCCCCTCGACCCACACCGTCAGGGTGGGGCCCTCCGGCGGCTGTTGTAAATGGAGGGCGCAGCCCGCTAACCATGGCTTCGGAAGCGGCCGGGCAGGTCCCATCTCCGGCTCCGTAGGCATGGGCTTGTCCACGGGGTTACACGAACGGGCGAACTCCGGCGAGTCCTCCAGGTGCTGGGATGGGGTTGGCGGTCGGGCCGGGGGCCAGGGGCACCAAAGGGCATGAGCCGCTGCTCACCTTGGCCGAGCTCAAGGGTGGCCATGGTTTGCTCAAGGGCGGTTAGGAGCTTCTGGGGCGTTGTCGGTGCTTGCGCCCCTATGGCCTGGCGTTCTGTGCGGGGTAGTGCCCTCAGGAAACGGTCTGTGGCCACTTTTTCCGCCACCTCCGCGGCAGTATGCCGGTCTGGCCGGAGCCACCTTTTGGTTATCCGAACGAGTGTGTTCAGCTGTCCGGGTGGTCGGGCCCCCGGTCGATAAGCCCAGCAATGGAACTCTGTCGCTGCCTGGTAGGGGGTTCGCCCACACCATGCCAGGACTCCCTCCTTCATCGCCGCGTAGTCGGCAGCCTCCTCCGGCTCGAGGGCATAGTAGGCCATGCGTGCCTCTCCCGTGAGCAGTGGGCCGAGGGCACGAGGCCAGTCGTCACGGTCCCATCCTTCCCGGTGGACAATACCCTCGAAGGCCTCGAAGTACACCTCGAGATCTTCTTCGGGGGCGAGGGGGGGAAGCAGGCGGCGGATCTCGCGTCGCGGGTCGGGGAGGGGTATGGAGGCGGCGGGGGTCTCGGTCCTCAGGTCAATCAATGTCTGGGTTGCAACCTGAAGGCTTTCGGCGAGCTGCTGTGTC